>NW_010391561.1:33686-39098 GCF_000710305.1 Buceros rhinoceros silvestris | reverse complement strand
TGTTAGAAATTAGTCTGAACAGAGCCCACTGCAGACACACGTGATCTCTGGAAAGTCATGTTACCCCATCAGACCCACACGGAAAATTGGGGAAAGCGGGAACTCCGCTAAGACGAAACAGATGCTGCTTCTGAGCAGGCTGCTCCTGGGAGGAGAGGCGGCATCTAGGCTGCTGTACCACGGCATGTGGAGAGAAAAGCCAGTATATGGGGTAGTTGGGTGTCAGGGTAGCAGGAAGGCTAGTGCTGGGGTGAAGGAATTGGCCAGCAAACTACCTGCCTGCCTTCCCTTCCCACCTGCCTGCAGACAGCCCTGTCTGCTGTGTCTCTCTCCCAGTGAAACAGCAGCAATGATGACTGGGGCAGGAGGGAGGTGTGATGGGCAGACTGGGAAGGGAGGCTGGAGCAGGAGACTGGGTATTCGTGAAAGGATCCTAGAAAGGTCCCTTTGAGCCATTCCCAAACAACACTCCAGCCGCTCTTATCCTTCCCCAAGCAACAGCCCCACTGGCTTCACATCCTTCTCCTATAACAGGACAACTCCGGTCACAGCAAGGATCTGGTACTTTCCTGGGCTGCTTGTGCAAGCCCGTGGTTCTCCACCCCCTTCAGCATCCACACAGAGATGCTAGCTCCTCTTCCAGCCCAGGATCCTCCATGCAGCCCTGAAGACTCAGCAGCCCTCTGTCCACCCCACGGCACCCATATCTCCTCCAAGAGCCTTGTGCATCCAGAACGAGGGGGTTGCTTTTCACTCTAATACTGATAGGAGCACACGTCTATGGGGATGTGCATATTTGACAAACCACCCGTGGTCACAAGCAGTGGGACTTGTTCAGCGTCTCTTCTTCTTCTCCCCAATGTCCCTGAAGAAAAGGGGACTTATGAAGAAATTTCTTTGGCCTTTTCCTAAACCCTCCTGTCTCCGTATGCGTAATTTCCTCTTCCTTTGCTGTCTTGTGAACGTAACCAGAGGTAGTCTCAGAGTCTAAATTTTTTTACTTTTCACTTGATTTCCATTTTCACTCAGATTTCTGCCTTAGCAGAGAGAAGCAGAGCTGTCTTTGACAACAGAGAGATGGTGCTTCTGCCCAGTAATTGATTTGATGGTAACACAGATGCCTGAAGATACCAGTTTCTGGGCTGGTCTGATCGCCCATCTAGGGGGGATGGATGAGGGGGATCATCCTGAATCCAGCTTATATTTGTAAGGCCTTTTGTTTTAATTTAGCAGGATCCATGAGGGTTTTTCCTCAACCTTTTGCTCACAACAAGGATAAAAGAATTGGGGGGCAGAGGGAAAAGAAAAAAGAACATTTTCCTCTTTGTGTTTCCATCCAGCAGTAAAACCCCATCTCGAGATTCATATCCTTTGGCAAAGGATGACACCAAGTGCTGTGAAGCAGGTTCCTCCATTCATGTCATATCTGCTTTTTCTAAGGAGTTGGTTTATATACTGATCCTCCTGGGCCCAAGGTGCCTCTCCTTCCATCCATGTCTCTCAGTGCTTCTCAGTGGCCAACTTCAGATATGGTCCAGAGAAGCTTTGAGCAGTTAGAGCCACCAGTTTGAACTTTTATTGTGAGCAGTAGCAGGCTCTAGTAGACCAGGCATGGTGACTAAGACCATGGTCATCAGGAGCTGTTATATAGACTATGCCTCATCAGAGCCCAGAAGAGAGGTGACTGAGAGAGACAGAGAAGAGGTCTGTCAAGTCTTGAGGGGCACACAGAGAAGACATAGGAGGTGGGAATTTTCTTTCCCTCTCAATAGGAGAACTACACTGAATGAAATAAGCAGTTTTCGGGTTCAAGCAGTCCTTCTGAAAGTGTGGTTAACCTGTGGGACTCCTCACAGGAAGTCACTAAGCAGGTTAAGACTGCATGTATCGAAAACCAAACTGCAGGTGTTCACAGGAAGAAAGCCCTTCCACGTCTGCTAAATGTAAAGTCCCCTCACTCAAGAACTGCACATCCCAAAAGGCTAGGATGTATTCTGAGGACACCAACGTGCACTTGCTGTGTTAAAGACAGCATTATCCTTTCAGGAACAACCTGACTCACCTCTACCTGCTCACCTGTTGGTTGTCTCAGTGACAGAGTCTCTGAGGTCCAAGGGTGCAGGACATCCTCTGACAACCTAGACCAGGAGTAATGGGAGAGCCAGTGCAAGGCAATGACCACAGCCAAAGCTTCTGTGTGCTACCACAATACAAATTCACCACGACATCCCAGGAGCCGAACAGAGAGCACCTTAAATTAAGAAGTTCCTTTTCTTCACTTTTCTTCTACCCTCCAGCTCAGCTATGATGACAGCACTCGATGAAGCCTTCGACTGTGTTGAACTCCCATGGCACAAGGTCTTTGCCAGGTCTTTAATGAAGCCCTTCTTGCCAGATTTTATAGTATCTTGGCTGACACAGGTGGATCTCCACTAGAGCAGGAGACAGCAGCAGGTCTGCCAAGCTTTCAAGACCATGGGCACTCAAACCAGCATGGACAAATCACAGAAAATGAACTCCAAAAATGATCAGAGAAAAAAGAAAGATCAAAACCTTGATAAAAATGTTTGCTTCCACTCCTGAGTGTGTATAGCACGATGCAGCCCATTGTGCTTTTGTATTTATAAGGTGTTGAAGAGTTCCTGATTCCCATCGTACTGGTAATTCATAAAATACACCCAGACTACAAGGGAATAATGCAGGATGTCCATGTTCCTGCAGACCAGATGGTTTCAGAGAAATAGAAAAGTCTGTATGAAGACAAGAAGTTTTGTTCTGGATGGGGTTGGAGTGTCTGAGATGTGGTTTGGATACAAATAAGGGAAGAAAAATAGAGAATTTTATAAATGCTTGCAAAGAAAAAAAAAGCATCGGTTTGTTTCAAGTGTTTCAAATAACCCATTTTCTTAGGATTTCTGTCTTTTTGTAGACTGTGGTTTAGATGTGGATCTAGGTAACTAATGTCACAAAAATAAAATGTTTCTAAACTATAAACTAAAATTAAAACATCATATTTTACAGTTAGCAAGTGAAACACTTTGTTCAGAAAACATCAGCAAAGAATGTTTCCACGTGGCCTGATCTTTTCTCAAGATTTTCCCCCAAAATTAAGTGTCTGTAAAATGTATCTCTCTATGCAAATCACTCTGGTCTCAGCAAACCGCGTGCTGATGGACTCTGCCTCCCTTGCAATCTCTCCATGTTTTTTTACCAGTGCTTCTCCTCTGCCATCACACTCCAACCACGGCATTACAGCTTGTGCTCTTCCAGCTCCAGGCTAAACAAAAGACTCCGTGTTGTCCCTTGTTCACTCGAGAAACTAAACCTCAGCTTTTTGGTAAAAGGTCTTTGAAGGGACGTGAAATGGATGAAGATGCTTCAGCCTGGAAAAGCAGTGATTGGTCCAGGGCAGAGACCCATCTATCCCGGCTGAACCAGGGCAAAGAAAGGTTATTGTTTCTCCTACAACACCAAGGTTTGAGGGCACGGGAGGAATGGGGCCTGAGGCTCACATGGACAGAAGACCACAATTTCTTAGACCATACTAGGTCAGTCCTTGGGGTCAGAAGAGGTAAGATACACTCCTGGAGGACAACCAGGATCAGGGCAGGGATCACTCAGGTTTCTCCTAGTCTCATACTCTCTTTAAACATCCACTTGAGACAAGACAGCATTAGATGGGTCATTGCTCTGATGGTCATTTGAAACTGAGATGATGCTTTTTCTCTTTTCTTTTGTATTTTTTAATTCTTTTTGTCTTTTCCTAAGTTTTTTCTTCCGTTCTCCTCTCCTAACACCTCCTCCCCTCCTCTTGCCTCCTCTCTCCTCTCCTCTCCAGCATTCCCCACTGGTTTTTAGGGCTAGCTTGATGAGGTCAGCCTTGAAACTCCTGTTCCGTTTTTCAGACCTGTGCCATTCTCCACCCAGGGGAAGCTACAACCACCCTCCCACTGTCTCAGGGTCTGAGACAAAGTCACTTCCTCCCAGGGAAAAAACTTGGTCATTCAAAGAAAAGGTCATTTGCATATCATTAACCAGTTTGGACATTGATGTTTGTCCTCCCACCTCTCAGAGCCATCAGGATAATGCTTTGCTGAGCCATGTGCAGTGGTGCAGTGGTGCAGTGGTGCAGTGGGTTTGGTTTGGGGGGTGGTTGCAGCTGTTTCATGCTGTCTTACATTATTACCTAATGTGGGATCTGGCTGCGCTGCTTTTGACAGGGCAGGACTCCCAAGATACCTATGGCCCTGGTTCAGAAAAGCAGTTAAGCACATATCTAACCAGAACATGAGTCAGGGAACGACACACGTGTCCCATTGACGTGTGTGGGAATTAAGCATGTGTTTAAGTGCTTTTCTGGCACATGATAAGGTTATGGATGAGAAGATATGACATGGTTTCCTGCATGAGCCAAGATGCTCCTTCCAACCCTATATTCTTGACACGTCAGACAGGAACTTCCAAATATGGGCTACCCAACATAGTTCCCCAAATTTTCATGGTGGGGGCATGTCACCTCCGAAGATAAGATTGCATCTACGTTAGGGCTGGAACAGGGTTATACAAGCCCCTTGCTTTATTCCCACACTGTAAACCAAACCCTTTGACTTTGCCTAATGGTTCAAAAGTCCCGGGAAGACCCAGGAAACACTGTGCTGTGAAAGGATGGAAGATACCTGGATTCCTTGCTGTCTGTTCTTATCAGTTAGAGTTTTATCCTTTGTCTTCAATGACAAAGTACTGGAAGATACTGTGTGCTTCTGTTACATTCTCAAGAGGATCAGGGAGTGACAGAAGCTCATTTACAGAATCACAGAATCACAGCATAGTGGGGGTTGGAAGGGACCTCTGGAGATCATCTAGCCCAACTCTCCCTGTAAGACATGTTGGTTGGACCAGGCCACTGAACTGACACAGGTCTCCATGGGAATCCACGGGAAAACATATTTTGATCTGATGGTCTGGGCTCTTGTTTTGCCCATTCTTGCTCAGATCACTCTTTCTGCTCAGGAAGCAGTTCTAGGTGTTTTGCACCCAGAGAACTGGGCCTGCAGGAAGAAATCCAGAATGCACCCACAAAATCCACCTTGTGGGAACAAACATTTAATGCTGTAGCAGTCTTGGCGTATGAGACACCTTCACCAGGGTGCCAAGCATGGTAAGAGAGGTAGGAACCCATTTGCTTGGCCATAGAATCACAGAATCATTTGGATTGGAAAAGACCTTTAAGATCATAGAGTCCCAGCATTCCCCCAGCACTGCCAGGTCCCCACTGACCCCTGTCCCTCAGCACCACCTCCACACGGCTGCTCAACCCCACCAGGGATGGAGACTCCACCACTGCCCTGGGCAGCCTGCAACAGCCCTGCACAACCCCAACGGGACAGAAATGGTTCCTCAGGGACAACCTCA
>NW_010391561.1:27916-33575 GCF_000710305.1 Buceros rhinoceros silvestris | reverse complement strand
GCCAGGTCCCCACTGCCCCTTGTCCCTCAGCAGCACCTCCACACAGCTGGGAAACCCCTCCAGGGATGGGGACTCCACCACTGCCCTGGGCAGCCTGCAACAGCCCTGCACAACCCCAACGGGACAGAAATGGTTCCTCAGGGACAACCTCAACCTCCCCTGGCACAACTGGAGGCCGGTTCCTCTCGTTCTGTCTCTTGTTCCTGGGGAGAAGAGACCAACCCCACCTCACTCCAACCTCCTGTCAGGGAGTTGTGGAGAGCCAAAAGGTGTACCCTGAGCCCTCTTTTCTCCAGGCTGAACCCCTCCAGGTTCTTCAGATGCTCCTCAGGGCACTTGTGCTCCAGACCCTGCTCCGGACACACTCCAGCATGTCAAGGGTTTAGGCTCACGTTTTTCCCTTAAAACAAGTTTATACCATCTGTCTGCAGATTAAAAGGGAAATTTCTCTGCTGAGTAATCCTGGGCTGTATTTCATCCTTCTTCTACAGGAGCCATGAAAAGGGACCCACAACTCACAGGCAGTTGCTCAGTTTTTGTTGCCAGCATGTTCGGGATGACAAGTGGTTTTAAAGTAGCCAGGGAAACATGAGTATTTGATGAGAATTGAAATAATAGAAATGCATGTGACATGCAAAGGTGAAGGGATAGACATGCAGTCATCAGACAAATCAGCAGAGACAGGCAAACTGGGTGTGTGCAGGGTATTTGGATGGATGGACATCGAAAGAGAAGAGCAAAGAGTGGCTGTATGGAGCTGGAGCACATAACCCAGCACCCCATGTCCAACAATGGCCAAGAGCAAGTGAATGAACAGCCAGCCCAGTAAGCATCGTGCCTTGTTATGTATTACTGGGGTGATGTTGTTCCTGAAAGTTGCTTTGGGGGCTGGAAGGCACCAGTTTCATTGCATTTTGCTGCTCTCCATGCCCAGATGTTCTGCAGAACCCCCACGGTAACGCTGGCCAGCTTCCACTTTTTACCTTTCCAGTGAATTATGGCCCTACAGATTTTGCTCTGTAAAGGCTGAAACTTCAGAGTTCACAGGGAGTTTAGTGTCTCCATACGTTGGAACGCCATGGCAAATGCATTTGGCTCCAGCTGCACTTTTCGCACAAGGGAGACTCGGCACTGAGCTGAATCAAGTTACATTATCAGGACAGGCAGCGAGCAATTTCTTTTGCAAGGAAGAAAACAGAGCATCACCCAATGCCAGGGCCATGCTTGGCCTTTTGCTTTTGGAATGATCATAAACCTCTGGAAGGTCCCTCAGCTTCACGCAGCACAATCAGAGCTAACCAGAAAAAAACAACTCAGTCAGTGGGGAAATGTTCCTCAAAGGCCTACAAGGTTTCCTGTGGTTTTCAAACGCAGCAATTACATTTTATTCCGTGCAGTTTTCACTTTGCTTTCAAGGTGGAAAAGCCACAAGTTTAGGAGGGTCTGGATGTGTACATGTGCATGTGCTTAGGGAAGGAAAATGCAGCATGGGTCAGCCATGGGAATGGTCCCACACAATCCTCCAAAGGTGCTTTGGGGTTCAAGCACTTCTGAGATGTCTTTAACCTCAGTAACATTTCTTTTAGTGCTGTTGGCTTCAAAGATATCCCCACTGGTGGAAATGCAGTCTCAGACCTCCCATTGGTCTGAAGTCAGGGCGACACGGCCTTCAGATGCACTCACTTCCATCAGATGTTATACCTGACATTCAGGAGCTGGGATAGGCATGTGACTGAGTCAGAGGTTGGTTTTAGTCAAATTTAGGTATATAATAGGTACAGAAGATCCTGTTTCAATCATGCCCACTCCCTCTGCTGCCAGCAGAGAGAGGAACCCTCGCAGAAAGCCTATGATTCACCAAAAGCAGGAGAAATGACTCATTACCTTGTGTAGCATCCCCTCATTGACTGTAGAGGGGCCCAGACAGTGCCTGTAGGTTTCACCTGGAGAGCTGATGGGAGGTAAGATGAATGCCTCCAGAGCTGCTCTTCTGGTCTCTGCCACAACATCTCAGGACTTCCTCAAGCCATGTCCTCTGCAGGAGATCAGATGTCTGTTCAGCTGCCACCATTGTAGTGGGTAAACAGCTCATGTCTCCAGGCACCCATCTCTCTGCAGGAAGTCGTTACAGGTGGCCCATGTCCTTCTGTGCCTCAGTTTCCCTTCCCTATCCAGACATACTCACACCATTTCACCTTGAACAAGGCAATAGACCCTGCTTTGACTTAAATTTCGATGTTCCCCAAAAAGTCTTTTAAGTCCACGGGAATTAGGTAGCCATTGAGGAACTTGGCTAAACCAGTGACTTGTTCATTCAGTCATGCTAAAAAAGTCTACTGAGAACCATGGCTGATGCACGTCCTCAAAGCCCAGGAGACCATCACTCTTAATGCATGTAAGGTGATTGATGGGGCTCTGGTGATACCAGATCTGATGGTTCAATCAGTCAGCACTGGCCACAAGGTCACAGACCAGAAGCTGGGCAATGGGCTCCTCTTGTTCTACCAACAGCTGCCAGGGCGCCAGCGGGCTGCAGAGGTGGGGTGGGGCGGGAAGGTTCTCCAAAGGAGGTGAAGCTAATTAATTTCCATTCCCTCAGAAGACACCGCTGCTGGTTTCCAAACTCCCCGTTCTTTACTTACCCTTTTGGATCTCAAGGGATGCTCCATGACAAATTAGAGTTCTCTGGTGAACCAATTGCTTTTTTTTTTTTTGCCTGCTTTTTTTTCGGTGCTAAAGATGAAAGATTTAAAATGCAATAATGTTTTGTCTAAATTCTTGTGGAAATAGCTTATGACCTTTCATAGAGAAATGTGGTTTCAGCTTTCCGGTAAGAGAGCTCCCAGCTAATGATTTAGCTCTATTTTCTAATAAATAGTTGGCAAGAGACGACCACTCTTATACCCTTTGTCATTAGGGACCTATTATTTATGACTCAGAAATGAATCATTAGGCTTGGCAAACAGCAATTTCTTTGTGGCCAATGTATTTTTCCACTCGGTAGCAGAGTATGCTTGTAAATTCTTCCTAAAAATTACCATTAAAGTATCTCCAAACAGACTCTCCCCCACACTGCCATAAATTCTCTCCACTTTGGTGACTATTGGTGGTCTTCCCACCTCAGGAAAAAGGGTTTCTTTTTTGTTCTTAACGCCTTTCACATTTCCTTCCAGCTAATTACACTTTTACTTAATAAGGTAAATGTGTTCTGTTTGCCTTACGGTCTCCCCTCTACAGGATGAAATATTTCCCTCCGACGGAGCCTTCCTGTCTTCCGTATCCTGGCTAACTCAAGGCCTCCGAGCAATTAAAGTTGGAGAAGACCTTTGCACTTACACATACTAGGTGGTGTCTGCTCGCCAAGGCCTTCACAAAGTCGTTTTCATGATGACGCATGCTGGATGCAAATCATCTGAGGGGCAACTTTCCCCAGATTCTGGAAGCATGAAGGAAAAATTGCAACTCAGCAACTCATTTTCTCTCTCCTTCTTATTCACCTAGTTGAGAGACTTCTTGAATCTGTTCCTTTCTTCTCCTGTGAGCATGTCTCAAGGGACACACAATTTACCAACTAATCAGGACAAGAGAATTTAAAAACAAATCATAGGAATATGGTTCAGGCTTTGTTCAAGATGCAAATTCTACCGGTGCTCACTTGTGCCTGAATCCAGGAGAGAGTTTTGTAGTGAAGAGTTGGCCTGACTGTGGGAATTTGATCCCAGTACCAACTTCTGTGACATTTGAGAAAATATAGATCACACGTATGAGGTCATGAGGGGTGAGGGGCATCAGGTTGTGTGAGATTTCTGAGGAGAAAGCAGAAGACAAAAGGTTTTGAGAAAATTCAAGGGGGAGGGAATGCAACTAGAGGTTTGTGAGCATTGCAGCCCTGTGATGACTATCCAAAAGGACAGAATAAACTTCATGTGTTCAGATACACAGATTTTAACAGTGAAGGATCCACTAGATCATTTAAACTGGGCTTCTCCAGAGCAATTCAGTCTGCAGCTTGGAGTCCCCTTAGTGTCTGTAACATCAAGCAAAGACTGCTCTGTCTTGGCTATCAAGCAAAAGGAAGTTTTGGGGCAGGGGGCAAAGGAATATTAATGCTTGCCAGTGCAAAATATAAAATAATCCTGGGGCATAGTTTTTGCTGGCAAACAGCGGCAGACCAGCCTGGTTATGGCCCAAACAGAGAGAGAATAATGTTCTTTTCCCAGTCAAAACAGCAATTCTTACTTTAAATTTAGGGTTTGGTCAAAAGTTCTCTTCTTATTAGTTTTCTTCCATGGAAAGCCTACAAGTAAAAAATACATGATGTATTAGAAAAATTATGTTTTAACTGAAATTTGCTTCTTGGGTCGTTGCGTTGGGGTTTGGTTTTTTTTTCCTTTTGGAAATACAGCAGAGTTTTATTTTCAGGAAGGTGCCTATAAGTCAGTTAATAAGTCAAGTGAGAAAGGGAGAATTAAAGAGTAGAACCCTGAAGCCTTCAGGAAACAGAAGAAGGAGCAAAGTCTTGGGTGATCCAAAGAGACTTACGGTGTAGCAGAGAAAAATATATCTTGCAGTATCAGGAAAACTTTGACAAGGTAAGAAAAATTAACAAGGCAGCTCTGAGAAGTGGAGTTGTGAACATACCAATGCCTTAGATGTCTTCTGACTTGTCAGAAACATTGAAGAGTAACTCAGGAACGTTAACATGAGGCAGGGGAAGGGAGAAGAGGGAGCTGAAGATTTGGATTATTTCTGAGCTGGAATATAGAAAAAACAAAAAGCAAAAAAAATCAGTTTCTTTCTGAAGTCTGGAATTCTATTTTTAAAACACCACAAAGTTTTGGAATCCACTGATTGAAAAAAAAAAAAGGAAAAAAAATGAAAAATGAACCTTTCAATAAAAATAACCGAACATCTGTTATACAGAGATGATTCCCTGTTGGATCAGATCAGAGATTCATCTCATGGCAGTGTTTGCTTTCAGGGATGTCCCAATCAGGCATTTGACAGGCAGCTATGAGAACCTCTTGAAAACCTCTAGAAAAAATTACAGTTTTACCTGTTTATGGAGAACACTCCCGTTTACCCCTTCTTCCCTCTCTCCTAGTTTTGGTCAGGTGTCAGTGTGGTGCTCCAAGTTAAAAAGGATTCTGTTTTTCTTCCTAAACTGTTGCCTGTTTCTTTGGGTACTTTAACTCTTGATAATTCTGCTCTCCATACAGATGACTAAGGCCCCATTGACTCTCACTGAGCTCTTCAGCCATGGAATTGTCTTCAAGAATGAGAAAGGGTTCTCTAGGTTGAGAACACAATCTCCAGTCTGAGAATGACACCTTTGTGAACCAGTTCCAACGCCTTCAGAGGAGAAGGTGTCCAGAAGAGCTGAGGTTTTTTATTACAAAAGAAGAAACATCTCTCTGCCAGATTTACATATAACATCAAACAAACCCATACTGAACCTTATTTCAGATTTGAAAAAGTTTCAATAACCTTTTTCTGCTCAATATTTTCCTTGTACCTCAATGCTTTCCAGATCAGGACATCATTGAGAGCATACATGCCAAAATTCTGGAGAATAAAAACACAAAAAGAAACTCAACCCCCCCCAAAAAACCTCAAGATAAAAACCACCCACGGAAGAACCCGCTTCTCTCCTGGGCAT
>NW_010391561.1:0-27831 GCF_000710305.1 Buceros rhinoceros silvestris | reverse complement strand
ATTCCTGGACCAGCTGGAAGCTGAAAATATTGGCATTATCACAGGGGATGAAAATCTACAGACCCAGGAGGTTAAATAAACACCACCCAGGCTGTTGGTTGGTTGGTTGGTTGCCAAAGCCCAGGAAGGAAAACAATGGATGGATTCAGCTTCCCAGTGTTTTCTCGCTGTTTACCTAAGTCTATTCCCACTAAATTGCCCTCATTCCTGGAAATATGTAATTTTCCTCCATATTTAGTAAGAGCAAGCTTGGATCTCGCTTGTAAGGAAAGACCCACCTATGGACTATGTTGCTGATATGGTGAACATCTTGTCTAACCCATTTGTGCAGACCTATTAGTGAGAGAAGGTCATCTCCAAAGGGTGATATTTCTGGTTCCCAGATCTCCAGGTAGTTGAAGCCATGTGGAGTGAGTGTTGTTGTTGTTATCTGTAGATAACTTAGAAACTGCTATAAGGGGCAGCTTCCTTGACAGAAACCCACTACCTCAGATGGTGACTGCGACCTCTGGAGAAGAAAACCTGACCCAAGACCTCACCAGGATCAAGCTCATGTCCTCCCTATTTCAAGCATGAAACACACTTAAACATCTGATGGCCTTCCTTGGTGCACCTCAATTCATCCATGGGCAACCAAAGTCCAAAACAGACATGCACCTTTACTCCCCCCATCCTTATCATTTGTACATGAACCCATCACCATCAGAATAGAGATCAGCAGCCTCACCAGCCTCACCAGGCCACCATGGTCTCCTGCCAGGTACTGACAGCAGCTCCCACCATGCTGGAGGTCAGAGAATGCTCATTTCATGGTACAATCTCATTGGTAAGTGCAGTTCTGAAGTGCATCTCCCAGATCTCCTGACTCACCAAGCTTTGATTCATGCCATAGGGAAATCTCAGAGTGCACAAACTGGATTCCTTTGGGGAAACCAACCCAAATCACATGCTTTCAGAGCAAACCTACTACACTCCAACTGGTGGGCACTGAACCACAGAATGCAGTTAAAACTAGTCCAAAGTTTCCCTGCAAACAGAGAGGGCACGGCCATAAGGTCCACAGCCTTTTGACTTTGTAGAACTGTCCCTTTCACCGCAGGATTTGCTGATGTAACCATCATCTCTGTGACCTGAGTTCTCAGAGTTTCCATGTTACCTTCCTACCACACTTGCTTGGCGGAAATCAATGGTTTGCTCTTGTCCATCTGACTGCTGGGACAGAAGAGCATCAGGGACCAGCAGTTTAAGACTCACTTATTAACACTGGGACTGAAAATTGCCATCTGTGCAGCTAAGATAAAACAAGAAGGTGCATCTAGGAAGGTTAACATAAGCATGACTCAAGTTCTAGAGTATATGATTACCTTGTGAAAGCTGAAACAAACCTAATGAGATTCCAAAGCCAGAGACAGATGCACACATGGGCTTTTCTCCAAGTCATGAGCCCCCACATGCTTGGCTCAGATGGCTTTTAGTTGTGCGTTTTCCCTGATCTCTCCCCCATCTACACAATTGATGTCTTGTTCCTGAGCGTGGTAGCCCACTGGAGATCAATCCACTCAAGTGCCCCTTTGCAGACCCAGGGAATTGTCCCCAATTGATTATAGATGTATAGAAAATCTTTGTGCAGTCAGGTAAATACAAGCCAGCTTAATCTTTTCAAACACACGCGCACATACACAGAGTTCCTTTACTGCTTTGACATGTGTAAATGGTACACCAGGAAACCTGTAGATGGTGAGCCATCTCTAGTCTCCTGGATGCTTTTACTTTACAAGTGGCTGCCGTTACTTCTGGACAGCTAGATGAAGCTTCTGGATAAGGTCTAGACCTTATCTCATGAGTGAGTTTGGCACTCAGGCAAGGGGTCCATCAGCCCCACATTTAATGCAAAGAGTTCAATGCTAGGAGGAGCAGTAGGGCCATCTACCCTCCAAGATGGAAATCCCACTAGTAAACAAGGCAAGACCTTCTTGCACCAGGCACAAGCAGGACAGCACCTTGGCTGTGACAACCCCACCTCACGCTTGTCTTTGAGAGCACCAATTTCATGATGCCCAGTGTGCTGCTGCCACTTGCTCCTCAAAGACATCTCCTGCTCCTCGTGAAGTGGTGCTGGAGGCAAAAGGCCACTTTTTTCCCCCATGTCTGACCACTTTCCAGTTTGCATTTCTATTTCTTCCTATGGCCTTTTTTCTTAATATGGTCCCCTTTGTTATTTTCCACCCATGTGCTCACCATGAGGAACAGCACTGCCTCTTTCCTATGCTGAAATGTGAGCAAGTTGGACACTCTGTTCCACAGAAAGCCCCAGGAGGCAGTGGGACATTATTTTAGTATTGTTTACACTTCTGATCATCAGGCCCAGCAAACGCCCACAGGCTGGAAACCCAACCTAATTGTTGTGAGTTGTTTTGGTTTTTTCCCCTGGTGGAAAAAAATCTGTTAGTTATTAAACAGCACCAGAACCTTGGTTTTCAGCAGCGCTGAGATGTCTATATTGCATCCAGGGAGTGACAGACATCGTGAGAGGAGGCTGTATCATGGGGGTATAACTGAGAACCTGGCTCCAAGAGCTGTTTAAGTAGCTCAGCGCTTTAAAGTGCCTTGCCACACTGTTTGCAACAGATAAAGTCATTTTTGGCCATAATGCTCCCAATGGGGATATTTGCTTCAAACATTCCCACCCTCCAGAAAATTCTGAATTAGCTTCTCCTCATCTTTCCAAAATCCAGTAAAACAAAGGTATTATTAATAACATTATATAAACTGGAGAGTAAATAATAAAGCATTAATCTAGCCACTTAGGCACTCAGATTCTGTCATCCTTCCTCGGGTATTCTCAGCTGTCCATTTAACTATTTATCATCGATTTCTGTACACACAGTATCTGTTATCATAGTCTATTTATCTGGTCAGGTCGACATGGGACCTATAGTTCCTTTAAATGCATCTCTCAATCCTCTTCGAAGCTACTGCAGAAGAAGAGCTATTCTTCAGAAGGAGCTGCAAAACCAGCTTGTTCCTCTAATTGCATTCCTGGGCGGGCAGGGAGGGAAGGAGGATGCATTTAGTCCTAAGGACACACAAAGCCAATACCAATGGTCTCAAACAGCTGGAGAACAGAGTATTGCTGGTGTGGGAAATGAGCTGTGGAGGTCACTGCACCAAGCAGTGGGTAGAGATGTTACGTGTGACCAGTACTCTTAAAACAGTGACCACCTTCTGATCATCACTGTATCTTACAACGGATGCAAACTGATGTTTACAACAGGCATAAGGTGATTTTTTAATGTTCTCTCATGAGCTTTCCTTCACTGAGGTTCCCCTAAGAAGATATCAAGGACAATGTCTCACAGAAGGAAGAAGAGGGGACATATATTCACCCTGCCTATAGTTGTACCTTAATTTTGGGAGAAATGCAGATGGGGAAGGGAAGACTAGGACAGAATGCACCTGTTATTACCTAAAACCATGATTTCCCTTCCCCACGGTATCTGCAAAATACAGATGCCTGACATCCTTGAGCTATTAAAAAGCCATTTCTCCCCATGGAGTACAAGTGACCACTCTCGGGTACTTCCAGCAGACTCATCCTCTCATCCTAAAGGGCCTCCAGTTGAAATATAGCTCTGACTCTGAAAAAGGGCCCAAAGCCGCACAGCTCTGTGCACTAAGCCCTGACACATTGCTGGAAACATCCCCCTCACAGCCCTTCCAAGAATAACAAACCTTTGCAATGCGCTCTCATATATCATCAACAATTAAGGATGGTAACAATCCTAACAGACATCTCTCCAGGGATGCAGGAAGGGAAAAAAGACTTATTAGGCCCCCGAAGAAATGTAAACCCAGCACTGTGCTGGCCTTGGAGTTTCTGCCTGGCTTTGAGAGGCTCCATGTGACCAGGACGCCCAGTCTCCTCAACTTCAGTGTGGCTCTTGAGGGGAATGGACGGTGCACACTGAAGTTGCCAAGAACATGGCCTCCTTGGAGAGAGATGCTGAGACCAGAGTTTGTGGCATCTTATGCTTCCTCCCCTTCTGTTTTTTGGACGGCTTTGATCCCCATCCAGCCCATGTTGTGGACAAGGTGAGATCTATTCACCAGACAGCAGCATGGGGCTCTTTGGTGCACCCGCCTATGGGCTGCTCTTCCCGAAGCCCACGAGCCAGGCTCAGGGTATAAGCAGGGCCATGTCATTTGCAATTATTTAGAAGCTGCTAATTGTGCCCCAGGACAGCTAAATGGATGCAACGATCACTTTGTCGGGCCTTGCCAGCTCCGCTCTCCTGTGATGTGGTTTAATGGGAACAGGGAGTCTGCTGGGAACGGCTCCGTGGTGTTGGCTCAGGGGACTCCAGGAATGGAGCAGACAGACAGACTCTGCTTTTCAGCCATGCCTGAAGATCTGTCAGCTGCAGACAGGGCTGTCTGGCTGGGTTCTTTGGTGTAATTGCTCCCATGGTTCTCCTGGAACAAGTGTTTCATCCCCACTGGAATGGCTGTAGCTTGTCCTCCTCCTGTCCTAAGGACAGCTTGGATGCTGCCACATGTGAAGACATGGGACAGCAAAGCCACGGCCAGCAGGGTATGAGAACAAGGTCACACTTCCCCATCCAACCAGGCCCTTCCTTGTGGAAATAAGAGGAGAAAGTTCATAGAAATGGCTTGTCCCATGCTCTGCCTCTGCTTCTTCTCCCTTCCCAAGCACCTTGGGAGCTGCAGGAAGCCCGTCTGATCTACTTGGAAGTCATCAGAGGAAGGGAGGAGGTTGGAAGTGGTTGCTCTGCTGTTTCATGTGTCTATTAACCTACCCAAGCTCATGCACTGGGAAAAGTTATTCAACCCATTCTTAATCTCCAAAGGAAAATGCTGGGTTTAGACCTCGAACATGTAGGATAAGGCTCTGTGAAGGGCTCAACACCCGCCTCTCCCAGCAACCCCCCAGAACAACTCTTTACCCATGCACCTTAACATTGCACAAAGGTATTCTTTCACTCGTCATTGCACAAACCCTGTGCCATTGTGTGCCATGGGACAATAACTGTCGTGAGCACATTCATCAGGTAATTCCTTGCCAGCCGCAGCTTCACAGCTCTGCTCCACAATGAACACTTGTAAAGAACAGACTCTGTTAACTTTGTGCTTTTTGGCACAGTTTGGCTGACCAAGTGATTCAATATTAATCGCATTTCCTTCTTAAGTCCCCTTTGGACTTCTACATGAGGCCAGGATCAGGCCCCAGGTTTCTTACACCTGGCTCCTTGCCTACCCGTGCTGCTGGGCCAAGGCACGTCCTGAGCAGACCTGGCAGAAAATGTTGGATGGGACACTTTTCCATTGGCAAACACCGCGTCAATGAAACCCAAATATTTTGTGGGTGTAGCTCAATTTCCATGAAATTCTTAACAAAAATTGTCCAACGCTCCCCACCCCACCCCCAGCCCCATCGCTGCAACTTTGAATTTGCCATTTCAGCTTTCTCCTCTTCTTCAGGATTGCCAACACGCTCCATCCAATAAGGCAAAGCCCAGTGGGTGTAGACGTTGCTGCTTCGCATAATTCTGTTTTGATTTTTAGAAATAGCATTCAGCAACGGCTTTAGCATTTCATAACGTGGTGCTCTTTTGACAAAAGGCATTTCTGCCTTGTTGAAATGAAATCTTCGGTGTCATCAAAATGGAGCGATAACATACTACCAAACAGAAACAATCCTATGATGCTGAATGCAACGAGTCAATGCGAGTGGCAAGAAATATTTTTAGTATTTCCAACTAGAGTTTTGTTAGAAATGCCGTTTCACAAGAAGTTTCAGATTTTCACTTCTCTATTCAAGTTTGGAATAAAAGCCGAAGGAGAAATGCTGGCATTTCCCCTGGGAAAGAAATTTGATTTTCCAAAAAGTTTTAGTAATAATCTGGGTTAGAGGGAGACGTTTTAAAACCATGTTATTAAAAAAGATTGTTCAGCCAGTAAAAATGGTGTGAAAGGAACGGATTCAAATATAGATTTACAGGGTTTTTATGTTTCCCCTCCGTAACTGACACATCTTTTTATAGATACATTCCGCCTTCCTAACACTCCTTCTTTGTTAGAAGTACCAGACAGTTTCACTCTGAGATGCTCCAATTAACCTACGCAGCCCAATTGCGAGCAATCGCTCTTCAACTTCCTTTTAGCTGCCACAACTGCTGCTTTTATTTCAAAGCTGAAAAAGAACTCGTGTGTGAATCCTGGTCTGGCTTTTATATTTTTCAAAATATATCACCAGATTCAATAAAACGCATTAGCTCTTCTTCCAAGCCTTGCATAATTGTTAATCTAAAACAACTGAGGCAAGGAAAATGCCTGATTTTCTCAGGGAGTTCAGAAGTTACGCTGGGGTTGCATCGCATACGGCTGTAACGCTGGTTGGAGATGATGAGAACAGCCGCACCGCGTCAAACAAGAGGTCTTACCCATTTCTGACAGTGACCAGCACCAGACACTGAGGAAAAGTGCCTGAAGAGGAAAGGGAGATTAGAACAGTCCTCTGGGATCTTACTACCCCGGGCTCTAGGAGTCAACAATTTTGGAATTTACTAAGATTAAATTTACATCTGGACCATCACGCTTAATAACCAGGGATGGATTTATCCTCCCTAATTTATCTAAGATCTTTTAAAGTCAGTGGACTGGGATGTGTTAAAATAATTCAATCTGAATTATAATTCCTGGGGCTTTTTGTTTTAAAAGTTCGTGAGGGAAAATATTGTTTGCAGGGAAAAACACCATCTCATTTTAACGTCTTCCTTTTTTAAAGGACTTTTCTTTTCTTCCTTCTATCAAAGTCTGGTGAACTGCACTTTAACCAAACAAGAATGTCTGCATATTTTGATGGATAACCAATATTTGGATGCTTCTTTTAAATTCCTGATGCTTCACAGTTAAGCTGGAAATGTCTCTGAGGGTCAGACCTTTTTTGGTCAGAATACTGTTCTTTCTATCTCTCATCAGAACAGTAGAATTTCTTAATTGTGTATGTGTTTGGTGGGGGGATGCATTTGGGGAGAAGATATTACACCGACGTACTGCACCTATCACCATAGGTGCATCCTCCTCATCAAGATAGATAATGATGGAGGGAAGACAGAGTGGAAAATAACATGGTATTTTGTGGATAATTTGCTTTCTGTGTGTGTGCAGTCATAGGCAGGGCTAAAGACTTAGATCCTCAATCCTAAAGAAGTCACTTATTGGAGAAGAGACCTGTTAGAAGGGAGAGTTGTTTAAAGCAGGAAGAAGTTTCAATGAAAAGATGAAAATAAGGAGATGGTTGGGGGCGGGGCGGATTTTCGGTGCGGAAGTGATTTCTAATCCCATTAAATCATCATCCCATTAAATCTAAAGCAAAGAACCACAAACTATAATTTAGATTAAATCATTTTAGCCTGTTCAATGCAGCCTCTGTTTTTCTCTCCTGTTCATAAAATCAAGAGCATTCACCATAAAATATGGAGTCAGCTCTTTATTAACTGTATGTGAAAATGAGTGCACATAAAGAATCTCTAAGGGAAACTCCTGAGTCCAGGCTGGCAGTCAAACCTGGACCCTTAAATCTTAATTTTCTAAGACACAACTTCTTCTGGACACGGATCAGGAGGAATCAACACCAATCTACTTCCTGGCTCAGATCTTAAATACAGAACAAGCCTTTGCTTGGGGTTAGCAAGCTGATCATCTACCTTAAATAAAACAACCTGCAAAGTTAACACTGCAACACGTCCTCCTGGTAAGGGGGGAGCAGGGTTAATTGGCACATTTGTTTGTTTGTTTATCTTCAATAACAACAGCACCAGTAAGCCGAACTCATCCCAGATGTTACTTGCTTGACCTCAGAGGGATTATTTTGTGTTGACTTTGATAGAGTCATGCTGGAGTGAATTCATTTGCAGACGTGCCACCTTCCACGAACTGGCTGCCAAGCTCCCTTGCCTCGGGGAAAACTCCCTGACTAGCTGGGCTGCCTGGTCCTCTCCACCGCCACTTCTTCCCAGAAGGGAGAGTTGTCCAAAGGTTCTCTGAGCCCCCTCCCTCATGAAGTGCCTCTACGCCAACATGGCCTATGGGCTGCAGCCCTACCCATGCCCATGGCTTCTCAAGGCTCACGTTCAAGGTCACATGCAGATCTGGAGCAAGTCCAAGTTCTAAGTTGAGGCAGTGACTGACCATGCTCAGAGTAAAACAGTGATTCTGAGTCCTCCTGTACCTGGACAGATTATGCCTGAGCATCTATCGTGGTTTAACCACAACATCATCTACAGCATCTACAGCCACTACAGCACCTCTTCACCTGCACCTGTCTATACCAGCAAGCAAGGTGTAAGGAAAGTGACGTACCACGCACCAGCACAAGAGGCTCCAGATATTTTTTTCCCATGCTCTCTGTCCACCAGAACTTCGCCAGGCATTCCCATGCCCACCTAGGAACGTAGTAAGGTTAGCTCCTAACATACAGAATCATGGAATAACAGAATCGTTTAGGTTGGAAAAGACTTTAAGATCATAGAGTCCAACCATTCCCCCAGCACTGCCAGGTTCCCACTAATCCCTGTCCCTCAGCACCACCTCCACACGGCTGGTCAACCCCTCCAGGGATGGGGACACCAGCACTGCCCCAAGCAGCCTGGGCTAGGCCTTGATGCTATGGATGAGGCCACCATGTTTGAAGGAACAAGAGTTGAACATGAGGACATAATCCAGACTAAGCATCCTGGCATTGGAACCAAAGGACAGCCCTTAAATCTATTTTATTTATTAATATATATTTAGCTTTGTGACTGTGGTATAACTAAGCTAATGCCCCAGGCAGACATTTTATGGATCAGAAGCTCAGCACAGTTAGGTCTGACCTTGAACTTGCTCTTTCACCTGCAGTGCTGATATGTCTGT
Organism: Buceros rhinoceros silvestris; assembly: GCF_000710305.1. Lineage (NCBI taxonomy): Eukaryota > Metazoa > Chordata > Aves > Bucerotiformes > Bucerotidae > Buceros > Buceros rhinoceros. Next base: position 18,897 of record NW_010391561.1, on the reverse strand, counting down.
TCACCCCTTGGATGAAGAGTCGGTCTGGAAGCCATTCTCACAGAATAAGAGAGCACTAAATCTGTAAGGGAGCTAAGGTCTTCTGAAGATGGACAGCATTTCCACTCGTTGTGGGATTGGCATTAGTTGTATCCAGCCTGGGTTCAGATCCAGTTCAAGACATCACAAAAGTAAAACAAATGTTTGGTTACCAGAACAAACCAGTCAGAACAAACATGCATCAAACTCAAGCCTTAGTTCAAAACAGTGTTGAAATTCAAAATTAAAACTATTGTTTTTTGACCATTTGTTTATTTTCTGACTTGAACGACAAAAATTTTCCGAGAACTTTTTTGTGTTGTCAAATAAACACAGTTCTTTAAGAGCACTTTGTTTTACTGAAATAAAATCTAATATATCCTCTGTCATAGTTCATGTCTGCAAAGAAATGATGAATCTGAGGACTGGGAATGCTCTTCCAGCACACAGTTGTGTTGCTGGAACTGCCAGAAGAACTTTTGCTGGTTGACACAGCTCAGGCGTGACATTTTTACAATATTCCCAGTAGATTAATACGTCTTTTTTTTTTTTCTTTTTCTCATTGAGACATGGCTCATCTGCAAATCCATCAAAACTTGGCCCAGTCTTTTGGGGAGCTTTGATCCTTTCATATATCTCTTCTTATTTAGAGATCTCATGAGCTCTAAGAAGATATTCCAGACGTTCATCTGATCTTTTAACTCTAGACACAGTTAACATTGATTCTGTAACAGTCTTCTGCTTCTGTGTGAATTATTTCCATCTGCCTACTGATATTAATGAAAAGGATTTTGTTCCTTTGTTTCTCCTTTGATGTAAACAGTTTTTCAAAGCCAAGTAGAAAAATTGCGTGTTTCCCATTGATACCATTACAAAAAAAAAAAAAACCAAACCAGCATATAAGTCAGTTTTCAGCAACATTCAGGTACTGAAAAATATTTGCTTTCATCTGAGACTTTCCAAACAATTATGACTCATTTAACACACCTTTGTCCTCTTCTAGCAGACACAAGAGATGCCCAGCAGCAGCAAAAGCTCCTGAGCTCCAGGCGTCGTTCAAACTTGTGCAGCTCTATCAGAATAAAGGAAATACCATTAACAAGGAGAGAAATCACTGTGTATGGGAAGGGAAGATGAGGCACAGCCACATGAACCAAAATGGATTAGTGCCAGGGAAAAGACAGACACAAATATTCCTTAACGCTCAGTCGGTGGAGAGGAGGAGGTAGAGGACATGTTGTGTAGGCACGTGACACCTTCCCCCGCTGCCTGGAGGCCATGATGCAAAATCTTAAAGGAATGATAGGGCTCTTTCCTGTAGCTCCAAAGGGAAAAGGTTGTGTGTTTTAGGAACAGAAGAAAGAAAAAAATTAGGTACTCCTCTTAATGTCAGTGCTCGGGTGTAAGTGAGCCAGCATAAATGCATTTGGGCAACAGAAGGTTTATTATTCCCAGGGCCCTGCTATTTTCTTGAGTGAGTGAATGTATGTTTTGGAGAGGAAGGTTTTGACAGTAGTGGTAAAGACATCATGTGTTAAAGCTGTTTTGGATGCTACCTCCTTAGTCACCCCACCTGTCACTGGGTCACCCTGCTATTTGTCAAGAGAGAAATTCTTTGTTTGCTAGGAAGCAGTCGTGAGTTTGAGAAAAATCTTGCAAAACTGCTATCTTATTTTAATAGCAGGAAAAAAAGCTGTAGTTGCTATTATATCATCAACTGCACCCTTCCATCTCACAAAATCTCCTGGAACTTGCTCAAGACATATAATCACCGTCGAGCTTTCAAGAGGTGATCATCCGGTAAAATTTAGGGCAGCTTCCAGTTGTCTGGTTTCAGAGGAAGTGCTGTCTGGGTGCAAAAAGAAAGGAAGGAGCCTGTATAGACAAAGAGTGCTTCTCAATACTCCTTCCCGGGAGACACAGGACTAGCTACAATGTCTTTCTCACTATCTTCCATTATAAACCTGGAAGCTTCATCCTCTACAAAATACCTTGAGATGCTGCGAGCCCATGGCAAGAGGGAGATTGGTCAGACAGGGAGAAATTCTCCTTGCAAAAGAGATGACCCAAAATTCAGACCACACAGGAACGGTATTTCCATGGTCCTTCATGTTTGTGCCAGCTCCATTTGAATTCCTCCCCATGGTGGCTGGAGATGCTGGGATACATATGTGGTTCCTGTAGGCATGGCAGCCTGCCAGCCATGTGCCACTTCAGATACCGGCTGCTCTTCATGTTAACACATCACTTAAGAGATGTACACATCCTCTGCAGAATGGACAGAAAGAGGATGGACATCCTCAGAAGGAGGACAGAAGTGCAGAGAGTATGGCATTGCAGTCATGATCTTCCCTCCCCTTTGACAGATGTCTCAGCCCCCCAGAGACATGGACCTGCTGGAGCGGGGCAAGAGGAGGCCACAGGAATGAAGTGAGAGCTGGAACCCCTCTGCTGGGAGGAGAGGGGAGACAGTTGGGGGTGCTCAGCCTGGAGCAGAGAAGGCTGCGGGGAGACCTTAGTGTGGCCTGTCAGTGCTGAAAGGGGCTACAGGAAAGCTGGGGAGGGGCTTTTCAGCAGGGGCTGTTGGGACAGGACAAGGGGTGATGGGTTCAACTGAAAGAGGGAGATTCAGACTAGAGAGAAGGGAGAAATGTTTGACAGTGAGGGTGGTGAGACCGTGGTGCAGGTCGCCCAGAGAGATGGGAGAAGCCCCATCCCTGGAACCCCTGCAGGTCAGGTTGGCCCTTGGGGCTCTGAGCAACCTGCTCTAGTTGCAGGTGTCCCTCTTCACCGCAGGGGGAATGGAACTACATGAGCTTTGAAGGTCCCTTCCAATGCAAAACATTCTGTGATTCCATGTGCAGCTGCTGGTTGTCCATCACAAACAGTTCCCTTCATCTCTGCAGGAAAGAAGAAATGTTCCAACCTATTTCAAGGTGTCAGCCAAGGAAAATAATGTACGACCTGGCTCCTAGTTCTGCTGCACATGAAAGTGAACAGGCTGCTCTGCCCTGTCTGGACTACAGTGCGCTGCATACTCTGAAGATGTAAAACATAAACCTGATCTGTCCAGGCTTGGGTCAGATCAGGTGCTCAGTTGTTTATGAGGAAACTTAAGTTACTCCAGGAAGCAGGAGGAATTAGTGTAAATCACTAGTAAGAATGACATGTTGTTGTAGGGTTTGAACCAAAACCAGTGTCCTACGTGTCTCAAAATTCAGTGTAATCTGTTAACTATTTCCATCTATTATAAACATTCACATCTCTGCCACAATAAAGGAAGGCCACTTTGGAGAGGAGATGCCTGTGAGCACCTCAGAGATCAAAGGTGGAACATGTGGCCCAGGATCCTTCTATCCCTCTACTGTTGTAGAGTTACGAGTCTATCGCTTCCCTTGTTCATGTGTTCTTGTCTCCTTGTACACATCTGAGTGATCTCACCTTTTTATTTATTTATCCGGCTGGAAGCCAGGGATGGTGACACTCAGATTTATAACATTTTGTATGTTTAGCCACTGATTAGTGCCCATGGTCTGATCTGAGGAGATCTCTATTGACCATAGCAGGCATTTGGACAACTTGTTTACGTGAAGACGCTTCGATTTTGGTCTCTTCTGTGTGCAGAATGTTACCTCGGCACTCAATCTTAACTCACCATTGAAATGGAGGAGGTGTAGAGCTATGAGCCTGCAGACAGCCTCATCCACCTCGATGTCACAGTGACCTTTGGATGGGATGAATCACCTTCTGCATGCACCAACTTCTGACAGACCCAAGGTGACTGGCTTAGACTAGAAATCTGGTCGAAATCAGATTAATTTATATTCAGTTTTGTTCAATTTAGATGCAACTTCATTCTCCATCTACACACCAGGATCTCCAGGTCAGGAAAGTCAGCAACAAATTAATAGTTTTCAGCATTTTCTTTTAAATTTGGTGTGAAGAAAACACCCCTTTTGAAGCACGATTGGTGCAAGGGACCCTTCCAGGAAAAAAAAAACCCAAAAATAACGAGGCATGAAATACCAGTGGGACTGATCAGTGTCAGAAATACCTATCAGTAACATGACGTCAGTACAAAAGGTCGTGACAAAATCCTGACAGCAGTATTTCTGAGAGGCAGGGTGTGCAACTTATAAGCACAGGAAGGTAGCCAAGCCACACGGAACAACGTTATAAGCTTAGAAATATCCCCAGAAAGGGAGGGTTTGGACAGAATCCAAGGTGAATGCGTACAGCTTCCATAAAACTGCCAGATTAGAAACGGGTATTTCACATCTAAGGCCTTGATGAGAAGAGAAACAGAAAACAGTGAGGTGTCCTGGGACCAATGTCTGGATAGGACTTTTCAAAACAGAAAAGGCTGTGCAGCCCTCAAGACAAAAGCTGAAATGTGGGGTGAAAAATAGAGATGATGATGATGGAAGATGCTCAGCGTGCAGAATGTGAAAGAGCAAAGCCACAAAGCAAAGCTCATACAGATGAGTGTATAAATGAGTGTACGGAGGAGTTCAGCTTCCTCCTGAGCAGCGAGGTGTGCTCATGGTGGAAGGCAATCCACAGCCTTTGACCCCCGATGCCCAAGATTTCATCATAATGTAGAAATGGCTGCACTGCAGCATCTGAAACCGATCTCGAATTCACACCTCTGATGTCTGCTCTGCTGAGACTTCAGCATTTGACTTACTGCTCCTCAAGGAAAATCAACAGAGAGAACAGAAGAAAAATCTCCCCAGCAATTCCTCTCCTGCGCAGTGCTGAAATGCAAAGCCACGGGAAGATTCACAGGAATGCGCTGAGCTGTCACTCCTACCAGCTTCGAGGAACGCTTTATCAGAAATAGGGAAATTAGCTCAGTGATGATACAGCCAGGCTTTTTTCTTTTCCTATTTTCCAAAGAAACAACAAAGTCACAATGGTCTGCATAAAACCACAAGTTCTGCTGGCACTTGGAGAAGTCTGGAAGGGAAAGAACACCAGAGTTATTGTACAGTATCAGCTGTGCTAAAAAGGAATGTGCAGCCAGAAATTCTGAGAAAGAGTCAGGAGGGACACGATGTGCTGTGCGAAAGACGGGAGGAAGCTTATTTTATCAGCTTGAGTAAAACTGCAGGTTGAAGAAACGGTCTGGATTGCTGCAGCTGAGTATCCAAAATGGAAATCAAGGAGACTCTTTACTCCTGTCATATCCTTCAGCATTTATGGCCACAAAGATGATGGGAGGGCTGGAACCCCTTTGCTGTGAGGACAGGTGGAGAGAGTTTGGTTTGTTCAGCCTGGAGAAGACTCCAGAGAGACCTTAGCATGGCTTTTCAGTACTTAAAGGGGCCTTTAAGAAAGATGGGGACAATCGTTTTATCAGGGCTTGTTGTGACAAGACAAGGTGTGATGGTTTAAACAGAAAGAGAGAGATTCAGACTAGAGAGAAGGGAGAAATGTTTGACACTGAGGGTGGTGAGACCCTGTCCCAGGTTGCCCCGAGAGGTGGGAGAAGCCCCAGCCCTGGCACCATTGCAGGTCAGGTTGGCCCTTGGGGCTCTGAGCAACCTGCTCTAGTTGCAGATGTCCCTGCTGCCTGCAGGGGGTTGGGCTGGATGAGCTTTGAAGGTTCCCTTCCAACCCAAACCGTTCTATGAGTCTATGTAGGCACAAATCTCTTTGAATGCCAAAGAAACTGCTAGATGCACTGTTAGATGTTATTGATGTCTGTTCATCTGGGTCACAGACAGCGGCATACACCTGAGAAAATGTGATGAATTGATGATAATTGCTATTTCATGCCTATACCAACTTTCTGCCTTACCCAGGGACCAGAATAATAGCCCAAAAATGCATCAGACTTGCTAATCAGGTACTGTCCAAGGTGAATGAAGATAGGCAAGATTTCTGTCTCAGGGTACTGAACTTCCTGAATCATGTACCCAGGCTGCACTGGAGAGGCAATGAGGAGACTGGCTGAGCCCACTGGGGTCAGTTTTACCCATGAGTTCCAAGGTACAAAGAATCCTTCAAGGAGAGATGAGGGCTCCATCCAATTCAGCAGGGGCCAACTTGGTATCTCATCCCAGAAAGTGATTTTTCTCTCTGCTGTAGCATCAAATGTTGGCAAATGCTGCAGAAAATACCTCTTTCCATGTCTGTTGCCCCATGCCAGATTGGCAGAAAATGTTTCTTCTCCCCATCGGAACACTCAAAAAAATTAACAGATGTGTTGGTAGACTGAAGGATACCAAACCCCCCTAAGGTTTCATGCCACCATGCAGGAATCACACCCAAAAAATGCCAGTGTGAGGTATCTGTGCTGCCAGCTGCAAACCCCCAGTCCTAGGAGGAGTAACATGGGATGGCTATTACTCAAAGGGAATAATAGGCTCCTGAGGAACACTCCTTGGACAGGATGTGTCCACTCGTGGTGACACCTTACCTGTGTTTAAAAGAAGCAGCCGACACTGCAGGTGAGCTGCAGACATTAAACCTGCAAAAACTTTCTCAATGCCACTTGAAAGCATAGCTTTTTTCTTGGCTTTTCCTTATCACCTTTTATCACATGAATCTTTGCAGAGGGAGATGCTCTGCAATGGGTGCAATCAGCTCATGCCCCGTCTGTCCCAGAACCAAGGTCTCAATGTCACCCCTTGTTCACTGATTGTCGATGGGGAGAAGGTGCCACGCAGAGCTGTGGAGCAGCACAGAGACCCTGGGGTCGAGCACTAAGCAGGCTGAAAGGGAAGTTAACCCTAGCAGTCAGCACAACAGCCCTTCGTTTCCAGGCTATCATCCCGCTCAAGAGAAGCTGGTGTTACGTGTTCCCTTTCCTTTTTCTTTCTGAAGTGAGGTCACCAGCTGCTCCCTTCCAGTCTGACTCGTCCTGCCCTGCACAGACGTTGATGTGGTTGCGGAAACTGAAGGCGTGATAGATGACAGAGTTGAAAGAAAACACAGAGGGCACTGGGTTTGCCTATTTATAGCGGACAGTTCAGAGCCTGCTGCTTAAATATACATTCCTGATAAGTGAATAATCTCTGGCAGGGCATAAAAATAGCTCTGTGGCTCCAACCGTAATTACATGGTCATGGTTCAGTAACCTGGCCTGTATCAAATAGACTACAACTGTCACTGATGGGAAAGGACAGAAGCAGTGAGAAGGAAGACGATCTAAAGTTCAGGGTAAAATAATAGTGTTTCAAATTCTAAATATATGATGACAAAGCTGCAGGGACCGGACTCAGGAATGCTGCAGGAAGATGTCCCCTTGATTTGGGGACTGCGAAGGGACAGAGAGAGGCTGGACACTTCCTGCTCTGAGGAAGATAACCTGTTTCTCTCCCTGCAGATACTATTGAAACTTCTTGACCTCTGCTTGGGACAACTGGTGGCAGAATCAAGTGCATCTCCTGATAGCCCCTAACTGGAAAGAATGGAAGGAGATGTTAAGCCAGGTCAGCCCCAAGGTCCAATCTGCCCAATATCCTGCCACTGGCAGCTGTAAAACCCCAAGTGGTTTTTGAAGATGACTTAGGATATCTGCAGAATAGAGAAGTGGCATGTCAACCCTCTGTGTAACCCCTGGACTTAGAAACTGGTTTAAACCCTGACACATGCAATGCACATTATTTCCCATTCCTTGCAGAACAATTTTACTTATCACTTTTTTTTAAAAGTTCTAAAAACTCTTGGCCTCATCAACACCCTGTGGTGATGAAATTGGCAATCTGATGATAATCTGCGTCTAAACTGGATTTGCCTGTATGCAAACAGGAGTGTCTTCAGCTGCTGCTGTGATGCTCACATCTCTGTGTTCCCACAGAGAGGAACCACAGCCTTTCAGCAGCATCACAGCAGACCTGGGATCTGATCACCTCCCCACCAAACACAGGCAGCTCCGAGTTCCCGTTAAAGTTGACTAACTGTGGTATTTTCAGAATGAGGTGGGATCAGTCGCACTAACTGCTGTTGTCTATCAGTTAGGTGTGGGTCTGACTGAGCCATCTAAACCCCTTTGTCATCACTGGAAGAGGATAATTCATCTCTCCTGTCCCAGACCCCAGACTTGGGATGGATGAATGCCCCATGGAGCTGCCCCTTCTTAGAGGGAGCCTAGAAGGATGGATAGCTGCTATGTGGGTTAAAGTGTAATGAAACAAACCCCTCCCTTGATCCCTTTGGTATATAAATGTGCTGTCAACATGCTTAGTTTGGGGATAGGTTACTAAATCCGCAGTAAACCAATTTCTCCCACCTTGTAGAGAGACAGTTTCACCCAAAGGTCAGGAAGGACAGAGAGATAAGTTTTCAGGTTGTCCCAGAGAAGGGAACAGAGCCCAAATCTTCTGTGCCTTACTACAGTTACCCTGATTCTTCAGGAATATAAACTTTTGGAACTGGTTCGTGCTTACATTTTCATTTGAAGGTTCAAAAACAAACATTTCCTATCGAAATGCCCCCAGCAGTCTGGAAGCAGTAATCCTTTCTTCTCAAAAACTGAAAAATGCTTATAAATATTCCTCACAGCTTCATAATACCCTTCAGAGCTTCAAAATATTCCTCAGAGACATATTCTCTGCTTCTGGCCTGGGCTGAACTAGCCCATGGTCCGAAACACTCACAAGAGGAAAAAGCAAATTCCACTTCAATAGATATCAGAAGGGAGGTGACTTCTTCAAAGAGGTGGGATCAGAGAGGATATCACCACATACATAGGTAGATATTTTTGCTCTTTGGGCACACTGCTCCTTGGCCATAGAGCCATAGAGCCTTTTCTCCTGGGGGGGTCTGAGGAGAAATCATCATTAATTCATTGAGCTCAGGTACTGTGGCAGGAAAAAACGTGTAGGAATTGGAGGGATGGGAAAAGAGTTTTCAAAGGTCCTTTTATTCCTAATGCCCAAACCAACTGCCAGAGGAGCTGCCACCTTCTGACAATGATCAGACAAAAACGGGGAAAGCCTTTTTCGTTCTTTTTTCTTCTTTCACTGGGGAACAGCTGCAGGAGCTGGATGAGCCATGCACACGCTGCTTGTTATTACAGTGTCTCCCAGCTTCCCAGCCGGCACAAACTCACTGCAATGTTTTACCCAGCGAAACTCTATAAACTCATGGAAGGGGAGAGCCAAGCTCTGCTTGGTGCTCTTTCAAACCACAGCATCTGAAATGGCACAGGGCAACATCTTAGATGTCAGATCATTAGACCACATGGTTTATATTAATCCCTTGATTACACAGGAAAGCCTCTTCACTTGCTTCCAAACTGCGCTATAACACCGAGCTTTGCAAAGTTTAACTTTGGGGAGGTGTCTGGTAAGAGGCAGCTTCTATTTTCCTTCTGTAAAGAAGTCCAAATATTCCACATGACCCTTGTTTACAATGTTTGATATTCTTAGGATTAATTGTGTGACTTACTGTAATCACTGAGATCCTAAATGGCACTGCAGATGGGTACGGCGCTGCACACTCCCTGTGTCTGACTGCTAAGCAAGTTCATTGCCTGTTTTGCAATGAACAGTAAATCTGAAATGTCTCCTTCCCACTCCTGTTTCCAAGCACAGACATCCACAGCTGGGCTCCCATGAAACATGGCACTTCTACAGGCTGTTCCTCCATCATCCAGCCTCTCCTAGAGGTCATAAGGCAGACCGTGAATATCACAGCTTGGGTACTTTTCTGGATGTCTGGATAGGAATTATCCAAATTATACCAAAGGCTATTTGTTCCCCTCTTCTCACCCCACATCCAAGCAGAATAAAGATGCTCTAAAGCAACCATTGCCCACCAGCCCTCGCCAACATTGGACCACATCTCAACAACTCTGAGATCTCCCTGAAGGTCTCTGAATGTCATTTTCCCACCCCACCCCCACCATGGACCAGGTATCCAAAGCTTATGAGACCCTGATTAGGGTGATGAATGGTTTCCAACCTTTCTTTCCACCATGGTGCAATAGGATAGATGTCACCACTTATTTACCATTGCAAAACACTTTGATTGAAAAGCACAGTGGGAGAATTCCACTGGCATTCAAAGAGTGTAAAAATCAAAACACCTCAGCTGGTGTTAGGAATCGCTGTCAGAGCCAACACTTGACCAGCCACTCAGTTTATTAAAGGAAAAGCCTTTTCTACTCTACTCCATCCTGTCTTAAATAAGTTCTGTTCCGTTTGTGTAGTACTGCAAAGCCTTTACTCACATCCTCGTGCCTCGCCCCAAAGATACTATTTGCGCTGTGCATGGACACACGTAGGCATTTGGCATAGACACCTGCCTACCCAGGCAACCGAACTCCAGCACTGTCACCTCTTGGCAAAGCCCACGAGATTTGGCTACCACCAGACCCACTTGGCAAAAAGCTGTTTTGAGAGAATAGGAAAAGAGACAATCTTGTAACTGGAAAGGTGGCATTAAACTGGTTTTCTCCAGAAGCTGATGATGTGAGACCCTGCCCCAGAAACTCGAAGGAAAGTGGAGATTTCCCGTTGCTTTCCTGGCCATCTTCTCTGTCCCCTCAGCACATGTAAACAGAAATCTCTCCTGCTTGTTAACTCCAGCTCGCCGGCCCCTCTTCAGGGTTCCATCGACGTCGGCACTGGGGAATGTGTTTGTGTTTGTTTTGACTTTTGCCCTGAGCCACCACAAATCCTCAGGGCCTGATTTCAATTTGACACTCCGTTCTGGGGAAGACAGTCTGTCATCAAGGCCTTTATTTTGTGGGAGGGGAAGCTTGTACTTAGCATCAGCCCAGGAGGAGGAGGAGGGACAGGGGGGCAGAGAGGGACTGCTGTCCTTTTTTGCTTTCTAATTTGGGGCCCTTTACTCTGTCCTTGGCCTCCTTCTTTCCAGGTTCCTCCTGGATGTGTATCCTCTCAGCTCAGGCTGTGCCCAAGTCTCCCACCTATGGAGGAAACCACAACACTGTGCCCTGCCCTGTGTCCATCGACGGCATCATCCCAAGGACATCCTCCAACGCCTCTGGCCGTGCCCAACCCAGGGGCAGCCATCAAGAGCACCAGGCTGGTTTGGTTCACATTAAGTAGGATTTTGTCTGCATTGACTAGCTCAATTCCATTTTTTTCAATGATAATTTTTCTTCTCTTACTGCCAAAGTGACTGGAAGATGTTTTAGTTTTCCGGCTAGGTGGGAAGCACGATGTCCACGCAGCCTGACCCCACGTATGTCCCACGTATTCCCACTTGAAGACCCAGATGTCCCAACACAATGGGTCTAAAGCACATATTGGCTCTGCAAAGCGATCATACACTACGGTGCCAAGTATTCTTCGTCTTCCTCCAAGCTCAGTCACTCTATAACAAATTAAAGATGGTTGGGGGATGAAGGTTTCTTTGCCTTTTCTCCTCCCTTACATCCGATGGCACCGTTTTGACCTGTCAGTCAAACACTGGAGAGGCCTCTCAGCTGGCATAGCCAAGAGGAGACGGCAAAGGAAGGTGTCCTCACAATCGTGAGCATTGCGCTCCTGCTTTTGGAGGGGCTGTGCATGTCTAACAAAGAACAAAGCTTGGCCTTAGACCTTCTCATTTCTAGATTGCCAATTTGTCTGTATTCAGCAGAGGGCTCTTTAATCTAGCAGACAACAGCTTAACAAGATCCAACAGCTGGAAACCAAAGCCAGACAAATTCAGTCTGGAATAAAGCACACGTCCTTCTCTTTCAGTATGATAATTAACTACAGGAACAACTTACCTAAGGCTAGTGTGGGTTCTCCCTTTGAAATGAAGACGGGATGTCTTTCCAAAGCACATGCATGAACTCCTCTGTGAGTTACGGCTCAGGAACTCCGGGGCAGGTGGGGGGATTTAAGTGGGAGGTCAGGGATCTTTTCTTGTCTTACATTCAATGAATCTACCATTTGTTACAGGAGTTGGATTCTCTTCCCCTCTGAAAGGCTGCATTTCAAGTGATCAATGTCTAGCAGGATTCCCGTAATCTATCAATCCATTCCAGGTTTTCTTTTCTCTTTTCTGAGCACTTTCCTGATAGGTAGAGGACACCATCACTGACTTTGGTGCCAGCTCAACCATGACACTTTCCACCATGACACTTTTTTATCTCCTGCTTTGTCTTGGCACAATCATGTTACATTGCTCTCTTTGAAGAACTAATTATTCCCTGGTGTCTTTTTCTGTTGGACCCTCCAAAGCATCCATCATCATGGAATGAAGTGCTTTGCTTCCTCTTACAAGGGTTTGTGAGTGAGATATCTGTCATATCTAACCTGCAGATTTCTTTTTGGCAGAAGCACCAACTCTATACATTGGTTTTGGGCAATTCTTTAGTCCCAGTGCATTCCAAATCTAAAATCTAACACCTCACTTTGTTCTCCAGCGAAATTAAGCCTCATCAGAGAAGTGGGAGCAGCAGATGTGTTTATTAGACACATCCACATTATCTCCATTACTAGTCTTGAACCTGTATTCTTCCAGAGGCTGGCTCAGACATCCCTGCCATAGGAAGGAAGCCAAGCCTTGGTGTGGGTAAGGCTCTGAGTGCGCGCTGTCCCAGCTCCGTGTCTCCATACTGCTTCTGATAGGTAACCTGCAGCTCCAGCTGCCAGTATTCATAGCTTTTAAGAGATCACAATGTTTACAGACTGGATTTGTCGTTTCAGTAGGAAACATCTGGGCTTTGCTAGGGATGGCCTCAGGCAGTATCATCTGCCTGGAGTTGGGGTACCTCATACTGGCAAGGCTGGTTACAAGGAATGGTCCTATTCTTGGAGACTGCTTTGTCCAACCACAGAGTTTTAAAACCTTCTGCTAACAAACCAACCTGGTTTTCTGACTCCATTGAGAGAAAAAAATAGCATGAACACGTGTGGGATCATCAATATCTGATGGTCAATTGCAGACACTTGACATCAGCGTCATATGCCAGTCAGTACTTTGCTGTGAGGGATCCCTGGCCCAGGTTGCACAGAGAGATTGTGGAGTTTCCTGCTCCGGAGAAATTCCAAACCTGCCTGGATGCCATTGTGGGCTCTGGGGACCCTGCTCTAGCAGGAGGGTTGACTGGATGATGTCCAGACGTCCCTTCCAACCCCCACCAGTCTGGGATTCTGTATTGAGAGAAAACTCATAGACTGCTCCCTGTCCTGCCATGGGGCAGGGTCCTGCCTTCTGCACATCCAAGAATGTGTCAGGCAAGAAAATAACCCAAACGGCTGCAGCCAGAGTCGAGCACACACACACGGTGCCAGGCTGGGCACCACTAACACCACGGCTCCACAAGGCGGTGAGCTGCTCCTTGGCTACAAGAATAGGGAAGAAACTGAAAACCTGGGTTGAGGAGAAGGAGGACACAGGGCCCAGCTGGATGAGTCTCTCATGTCAAGCACATGATCTGACTGAAACTCAAGAAGCTTCAGTCCACACCAGAGCTGTGCTGAAAGACTGAAACCTGGGATAACCCAAAACTAGTAGCAAAAGATTTTAGCCCATGAAGGTCTTTTGCTCTCTCCACTGCACCTGGCTCTCACAAACAGCCTCTGTTCCTCTTCACTCCATCCCTGCCCATGCATCTCACCACCATCACTGACTCACTCAGCACCAGCTGAGGACGTGCTGAACAGGTGGGGAGGAGCTGGGAAGCAGCAGAAAAGTGACATCACTGGGAACCCCACAAGCAGAGAGGTGGGAGCTTCAGTGAGTCTCCAGGGCAAGAAAGGAGAGGAAAGCTCTTCACATCATGAGTGATCTCCCCAGGCTGACCTGAAAGTAGGACAAGCTCTTGTATGGAAGTGGGAATCTCCCAGGGTTGGGCCAGCCAGTCACAAGATGCCATGAAAACAGCCATTCCTGGCATGATTTTCAGTGTTTCCAGCCAGGACGGGGTAGCAAAGAGATGTGAAAAATAGTGGAGTAAGAGAAACAAGTAAATGCCTCAGAGAACCCACAAAGGGAGGTCAGTGCATGATGAGACATGGGCTGAAGCATGGTGCCACCTCTGAACGTCCTCACTGCCCTCTGGTCTGTGCCCAAGGGGCAATGGGGACATGCAGACTGCGCGGATCCCAGTGCCTCACTCAGCAGCAAGGACAGCTCAGCTTTGATGAAGGTGGTTTTGCTGAGAGCCAGCTCTCGACCGCAGGTTTTAGCTGTTGGGAGCCTTCCTCCTTCCCTCCTGCAATGTTCCCACTCGCATCTTTACATCATTGGGTCCATGGCGGCTGTCACCCAAACCACAGCCTAATTTGATGTGTCAACATGCCCTGCAGAGGCACATCCGGCTGATGGAAGAGTTTATAAAAAGAAATGTTCCTACTATAAAAGCCTTCAGAAGAAATAAAATGGTAAGAGGAGAGGGGATGGGAAGGCCCTACTTTCCTCTTCGGGGAGGGTCTGACATCTTGATGCAGAAACTGTTTAGCACCAGGGTTTCACATATTCACCCCACCTTCATTCAGCACTTCCAGATCTTTTTAGACTATTCTCCATTTTAGTGGCTAAGAACAGTCCACAACATTCCCTGGGATGTTTCTCCCAGCTCAGTAGTGTTCAGCAACCTGGACAAAAGCCTGGGGGTGAAAAATCCATACAGATATAGGCATGTAAAACCTGGATCCCCGCTGGTTTAGCTGACTCCCAGACTCAGACATGCAAATGCAAACAGGTCTCTCTGCCAGCTGGTTCAGGCTTAGGACCTTACCAGCAGCTGACCCTCAAGCCCCACAATCTCTCTAGTAACCGGGTTGTGACCCGTGGTGACACTCAGCTTCTGATACCTGGTCCTCTGTGGACACACACGTGCACAGAGCAGAGAGACCCTCACAAAGCAAACTAGCTAGAAATGACATTTATTGAGAGAAAAGAGGACAACTTGTACCGAACTGCTGCCTGGTTACACACAGCCAGCCCCTTTTATCCCCCTATCCCTCTCTTCTCCCACATTCATTCCTTCCCAAACCACCATGACCCCTCTCATTTCCCTCCTTTGGTTTCTTCCCTAAAAGCCACAATATACACAAAATTTACCACAAGTCTTACACAATCCTGAAATGCTCTTCCTCTGCATTCCCTCGGTCTGCAAGGTGCTCTGGAGACCACTTTGCCTTGACTCCCAGTGACGAGTGTTACCACATCCACAAGGCCAGCTGGTGACCTGGAACAGCCCTAGGGTTGGCTGGACCCAGGTTCTCCTCTGTGTTTGTGGAGATGAGCCCCTTACTCACATAATCTAATATCCTCAGCCCCCTCTTTGCCAAGGAAACTCCATTCTCTTGCAGTTCCCAAGGGACCCGTTCCTGGGAAGTCACCCTGCAAGCCCTGTGTGAGTGAGTACCAGAGCATGCACATAGCATCAGCACCCCATTTCAGCCCATGTCTGCATGGGAGGATCCCTCAAGCAGCCAGATATGCTGAAGAAAATCTTCTCTTGATGCTGTCTCCTCCTTGTGCAGATACAATCCCCTTTCTGCCACAGTCCCTGGCCTCTCTCCAGTGTCTTTCAGCTCCAAAGCTCCCCTGCCATTTGGATGCTGCCTTTGCTGCTTAGGTACTTAATCGATCCCCAGTGGCTGCAATCAGTGGGACAAACTGCTGTCAATCTCTGCTGTCATACGATAGGAGCCTCTGACAAGTTACAACAAACTCAAGGCGCTGAATGACTTTTTGGCAGGATGAAGAGAGATTCTTGAAATGGGGAGCTTGCCTGAGCTTTAATTATCAGGCAGCAAGAGTCAGGGATGGAGAGACACACCAGCCTAAAGTTCTGTCTCTGTTCAAGGTAAAACACCCCAGGGCAGCTCCCAAGATGATCTGGACACCCACCAGCAATCAGGTGTGAAGTGCCCTGGGCTCAGCACAGTGTAGCATTTGTGTGCCAAGGAGGTTGCAGCTCTTCTGCTGAAAAACACTCCGTTTTTTCAGGGCTGAGGCACTGTGCCCTAGAATCCACTGCGCAGAAAGCAGTTAATATCACCTCAAATGGAATACACCAATTTGCTCGTACTCGGAGCATATTCTTTTTCACTAAAGCCTTTCTGCGGTTTTGGCTGGGCGCCGTTGCCTGCCCCGAGCCCCAGAAGCTGGCAGGACTGGCGTGCGCATAGACACACAATTGAAACGTTCCCAGCGCGAGGCTGCTGGAGCAGTCCTCGGATGACAGAAAAGTGCTTGTGAATTTATTGGCTAATTAGGAGACAGGCACATTGGAAAGAGATGTGGGAGGTGGCGTCAGTGACTCAATGGGTGGCAGGTTTCCATCTCCCGCTGGACCGTTCTCGCCATACTAGAGGGTGCTGCACCAGCGAAGACAGAAAAAGTCATTGTCCCAGCTCAGGAGTTCGGGAGGCTCTGGCATGACTGCGTTTTGCTTTGTTTTTCTTTCCAGGGGAAAGGTGTTAACCTCCTCCTCCTGAAAGTTTTCCCACTGGGGTAAAATGCTCTGCCTTATGTGCTCCCCCCTCCTCTTGAAGCATATCCACTTCATAGAGCACATTACATGTTGTATCACCAGTGTCAGCCTCCCTGTGGAGGTGCTGGAACCTGAATGCACCTCATTATATACCTCCTCCTTTAAAATCCCTGTCTGTTCTTGTCCCTGAACATCCCAGCAACACACTCAAGAGGCACTTTCTAGTTTATGGATGCATAAGGGATGTTGGTCTGCGATCAGAAGCCAAAACCATTCCCAGCTCACATCTGTATTTTTCGTTCAGAGAGACAGCTGCAGTGCTCGATGGGTGTTGTAGTTCTGCCGTGAGTCTGGTTCCTCAGCCAGGCTGCAGCTGTCCAAGAAGCCCCACAGTCACAGAGCTCCTCTGATGTTCTCTGGCACCTCGGAGGAACAGGAGAGACAGAGTAAGTGTGATATCTACCCTCAAGAAGGAGAGAAGAACCCTCAAAACACAACTCTTATAGGGCACAGAGGTGACATTTCTGTCTGGGAATGTTCATCTTCCTAAAGTTTTGCTTGGTTTGGGATTTTATTTATGTTTGGATGAAAACAATTTAAGTTTTAGTTGAAACAGCCCAACCTGGGCTGAAAACATGAAGGATTTTTTTTTCCTAGAAACGTTCACTTTGCAATTTCAGTTGTTGCTGGTGGTCACTTTGTTGCCAGAAGATTAATTCCAGGCCTGAAATCTGGGCTTCTCACTCTCCAAACACTCCCAGCCATAGGCTGTTCAAAGGAGCAGAGTCATTACAGTGGCAATTCAGCGACGGGCTCCAGGGAAGCTGCGAACAACACAACTCTTCAGTATTAAAGCCCTGAAATTGGCACCGAGAGGGAGGAACGGACTTGCTCACAGTAAATCTCTGCATTGAGCCCTTTCTGTGATGCGCAGGGCCTTAAGCAAATCCAGGACTTAATCCTCTTGGAGGTATCTCTTTGGCAAGCCTCAATACTGGCCAGAACATGGAGAGAGAAAGTCTCAATTGCTTGTGTTTGCAGTTCAAAATACTGCTTCAGGATTCTCTCCTGAAAGAAGAAGTCCAGGAATGTTTCTAACATTTGTTCCCATTTAAAGTGCTTATGGAGGCTCTATCCCTACAAAATCTGACACAGTCTTTTTAGGAGCTGAGGCAGTGCTATGGCTCCCAAAGGGCTGGTGGACAGTGAGGTGTAGTGGCCTGACAAAGATCATCACAGGAAGGATGGGGAGGAATAGTGGCTTCAGGCTGACTGGTAGCAGTAAGTGTCCTGGCTGTTGGACTATCAGTCCCTTGCACAGTTGAACAACAAATATAGACATAAAACAAATCATGTTTCCTACCTTCTAAGGGCTTATTTTCTTCAAAGACAACTAGGATAGGTCAGACAGATGAAACATGGGGGTTGTGGTAGAAGCAAGAGTATTCAGTCATCAACCCCAACGTGCTCATCAGACCAAAGAATCTGCTTCCTTTACTCTGAAAGCCCAGGCAAAGGAGAATCGCAGTGCAGTTGAAAAAAATCAATTCTCTCATGTGCTAAGGAATAGAAGAGGTGATTATGCATGTCTGGGGAGTCAACTTCCAGGAGCACGCAGACCCCACAGATCTCTCGATCCTCCATGCTGAGGGGAAGGCGGCCTTTTTTGATGTGACACCACACAGTGCTTATCACCAAAGCTGGGTGCAGGCTCTGGCTGTGGTCTAACAAGCACTGTTTAGAGAAGATAATTGCTTTCCTCAAGTTCCTGGCTCCACTGTTGCCAGGATGCTGTTGGCCACCTTTGCTGCCAGGGCCTGTTGCCATCAAGACCTCCAGATGCAGTCCAGCAGAGCTGCTCCCCAGACAAGTAGCCCCCAGGCTCAGTTTTGTCCCAGTCCACTCTTTTATAAAGCTTCTCCCCTTACTGGTTCTCCGCTGACTAATGATATATGAACTTCTACACCACATCTGCCTTACTCGGCTGGAATGTTTTTAAATGAAATTTATCACACAGCCCTGAAAGTCCGACCCTTCGGCCCCAAATCTGCTGTGACTACAATCATCCATGGGTATCAAAGCTCAGTAGAAATACGTAATCAGGCAGAAGGACACGCACACAAAGCGCGACCACCTAAAATTTATTTCTCAGGGAAACCTTGCCAAGAACTCGAACTGTGTGCAATGCCCTGGAAAGGGGGCAACAGAACTATTCGAGAATACTGAATTTTGGATAACTGGGGGTTTGAGACATGGTATGGCCTAGAAGAGGTTTCACTGGCTTGCAGAGCATTTCTAGTGCATATTACTGCTCAGCAAAGGAGACACAGATCTAAAGTTGCATCTTCCAGCTCATTTTTAATGAATTTCTCTCCCTTTGGGCACATTTCCAACAGTCAATGACACTATCGCAGATCTACAGAAAATGTGGGTGCCTCTGAAGTTCTCCTGGTGACAGCATGAGGTTCCACACATCTTGGGGCAGACCTCAGCTGCTGCGGGGTCCAAGGATGAGC
>NW_010391560.1:416-1797 GCF_000710305.1 Buceros rhinoceros silvestris | reverse complement strand
CTGCTCCCGGCTGTCCCGTCTCCGCGCCGGGGAAGCTGAGCTGCTCGTGGGCTGCAGGATGTTTGCCCGGCACATCCCGCGGGCCTCCAGAGAGATTCAGCCTTGGAGGCTCCGAGCATTTCCAGACTCAGACTGGGGCTTTTTTTCCCTTTCTTGTTTTCTTTCGGTTGTTTTTTATCTGGGGGTGGGTTTGGGGTGCTGTTTCCTACGAGTGGGACTGGGCCACTTTTTGCTTTTCCTTGTGCTTTCTTCTCTGGTCCTGGGGAGCAGAGGTTAGTGATGGGTGGGTTTGCTTCCGTCTCCCACGCTGACATGGTGTTTTCTTGCACAGAAAGGCCTCAAATCACTGACCTGCTAAACGGCTTCGACACTACTAGAGTATTAATGTTTATAAGCTTTACACAACTAGACTGGAACTAGACAGGGACTAACAGATTGTTTTGTAACCAATTCAGGGAAAGAATCAAGTCGGGATGCGTAACAGATACCTCAGTAAAAATAAGCTGCAACAATAATCTGGTCCTGTCCCGGCACGCGAGGACGAGGACCAGCCGCTCAGACTGTGAAGAGTGACCCTGTCCCTAAGCCCGGCTTTGATACCAGTCAGCTCCTCGCAGGTTTTGCGGAGCTCCAGGTCTCCTACTGAGCTGCCTGGCGTCGGGGACAGGGTTGTGGAAACCAGCGGAGGAGCCGGGGCAGGCAGAGCTGCGGGGGGTGGGTCCTCCCCGGCTCCGCTTCATTTCCCTCGGCCGTGTTGGATCGTATCGTACTCAGGGGTTTTGGTGCTGCGGGTAGGACTGTTCCTGGCGGGAAGGGCTCCGCTTCGCAGGGCGTCTCGTTCGCTTTCAGCTCCAGACCAGCGACGGTTTTGCAGTGAGCAGCCAAAAAATGAATTAGCCGCCGGCTTGCTCCCGTGCAGCCGCAATGCTCCTCTTTCAGGGGATTCGCCAGCTGGGTCCAATGCCCAGCCGGGAGAAAAATAACCAAACAAAACCAAATCCCAGTTTCTGCTGGGAAGGCACAAAGCTCATGAGCTGGGGAAGAGGCGAGGGGGAGGCTGCAGCTCCCAAAGTGAATGTGAACGTGTCACACCGAGTCCTTTTGGCCGCTGCGCGCACGTGCGTGTGTGCTCCGGACGGATCCGATCAGATGTTTTCACCAACCGGCTGCAGCAGCCTCGCTACTAGTTTTCTTAGCTATTTAAAAAAAGAAAAAAAGAAGAAAAAAAAGAGATGTGATAGCCTAGGCGGTGGATAAATACCTCAACGTCTCCTTCCAACAAGTGTCTGTATATGTTGTTGTTGGGTTTTTTCTATCTTACACGTTATCTGAATGTTTATATTCCAATAAACTTCTACCTCTTCACGCAGTGACCCCACAG
>NW_010391560.1:0-234 GCF_000710305.1 Buceros rhinoceros silvestris | reverse complement strand
TTGCGAGTTCAAGGTTTCCCAGCCCCTTCTTCAGCCTGGGGAGGTGTTTGGGGAGGCTGTGAAGCGCCCGTCCAGCTGTGGTGGCTGTTCCGGGGCTGTGTGCCTGTGTGGGTGTCTGCCCCCAGCTCCAGGGGTGCTCAGGCGAGGGGGGGCTCCGCGGTGGCCACCCCAACCTCACCATTGAGGTCCGGGACATCCCTGCAGCCCTCCCAGTCTCCAGCCCCGTTTCCTGCT
>NW_010391559.1:0-470 GCF_000710305.1 Buceros rhinoceros silvestris | reverse complement strand
CCCCCGGCCTGGAGCGGGGCAGAGGCTGGAAGGAGCGGGCAGCCTTCCCCTGACCTCCCCGGGTAGGATTTTCCGCCGGGGAGAAGCGGGAGCAGAGCGCAAGGTGCCTCTTGGAGCCGCCAGAGGAAATGGCTCATTGTTAGCCCGGCTGAAAAAAAAGAGACCCAAAAAATTGCAATAATGAGGCCAGCTTCTATTTGAGGGTTTCCATGGGAAAAACAGGAAACGGAATCCTGTTAATTTTCTAGGGCTCGTTGCCGATAACGCTGTTTTTAGGACAGGGCAGAGAATGAGGAGGAGGCGCTGGGGATGAAGGCAGCCCGGGCAGCGAGCACTCCGGGTCCTGCTTCCTCGGGGAGATAACGCTCCTCCTCGGTGTCTCTCTGGCTCGGTGTTTCCCAGGCCCTCTGTCACGGGGGCCATCGGCCACATTCCCGCTGAGCTCAGACCTGGTGTGGCCCCAGCACGTG
>NW_010391558.1:30010-38752 GCF_000710305.1 Buceros rhinoceros silvestris | reverse complement strand
TGACAGCGGTTCTAATGATGGGCTGCAGCCACGGAGGAACTCCCAGCCATTTCCACCCTCAGCAGACACGGGTTTTCAGCACCAGCTATTTTTGCTGCCCACAAGTATTTTCATTCGGCTGGTTCAAAATCAGGGCTGTAAATGGAGCAGGCTGGATGCTCAGTGGGTGCGAGCAGCTCTCGCTCCACCTAAATCCAAGGGAGATGCTGCCATTCTCACCCACACGGCATGAGACAACTGCTTGGCCCCTTTCCAGAGGGGCTTCCAAGCTGGTTTTTCCTTTCTGCTGAGCAATCTGGAATTCTGTTTTCCTCCGCTGTGCATTCTCGGCAGAGGACGTGGGCACCGAGGGCTCCACACACCGTTTTCAACACTGCTGCTCGAGGACGCCTGGAAGCAAGCCTCAAGTTTTGAAGCGCGGCAGCAGCAGCATCGGGAAACGAAGCCCCGGTGGTCACCAGCGCTCTTTCCTGTATCAAGGCAAAGAATTACATGAAATCTCATGGTGATGGCACAAGCAGCAAACTGAGTGGAAAGAACAGATGTTTAGGAGAAGAAACAAAACAAACCACAAGAGCTGCAAGCAAAGTGGTTATAGCAAATGGATGCAGTTAAAGTGTGTGAATCAGTCGTGCCTGAGTGTCAGAGGTTCAACACTATTGCCTCCAATTTAAATCATTTTTAAAAGAAGTGCAGAAAAAAGGTGATGAAAGGGCCCTAACGTTGTTCCCTGGTAGGAAAAACACAGCCCGCTTGTGCCCTGTGGTGAAGTTTTGCATTTTGGCGAGACACCGGGTGCAGGGCTGTGCTGGAGCCTTTGCTTATTTTTAAAAGTCGAAGTCACAGGCGATCCATGGAGGGAGGGCTTTTGCCTTTAAGGAAGACGCCACAGGAGCAGCATCTTCCAGAGGAAGGGAGCGCAGCCACTCCTGTGGGGTCCGAGGGGGCCGTGGCATGCGTGTGTGCCTCATGGTCCAACAACGCGGGGCTGAAGACAAGACCTTGGTTGCCACCTCCTCCTACTCGCTAGCTAAGGCCTGCCATAGATCATAAGACGGTCTGGGTTGCAAGGACCCCATCCAGCCCACCCTGGGCAGAAACATCTTTCTCTAGATGAGATTGCTCAAAGCTCCATCCAGCCTGACCTTGAATGCCTCCAGAGACGGGGCACCCACCACTTCCCTGGGCAGCCTGTGCCAGTGTCTCAGCAGTCTCCTCATAAAACATTTCTTCTTTATATCTTATCTAAACCAATCCATTACTACACTCCTCTCTGTGCTCCTGCTTCGGAGCAGTGCTTGAGGACATCAGAACTGCTCACAAGCAGGTAGTGGCAGGCAGAGAGTTCCTCCTCCAGCCGTGGTGCTGCGGGACCAAGCATGTGCGTGTTGGGGTTGGGATGGGGATGGGCGGCCGCATGCCATAGCTCTCACAGCACACTGAGGTTGGGTAAAATCACTCAGTGGCAAACCCATCCCCATCCCTGGGCATGCAGGATCCCAGCAAGCCTCCTCCTCCGCCCCAGAGGCACAGGCAGCAGGTTTGGACATACCCACCCTGGCTCCTGGCCTCACCCGGGATTCCCGGTAGGGAAGGCTGAACCCTGCGTGTTCTCCAAGATAAATACGCTGGGGTTTAGGCAGTTTACTCAATGGATGCCCTTTGCTGCAGCCCGTCTGCTCTGACCAGACGCTGGAAGTGCCGTGGCACCGCGTGCCAGCCCACCAGGACCAAGCAGCGCATCAGGCTGGGAAGTGTGATCCTCCCCGGCGTCCGGGTCTGCGCCGGCATCCTCCCCGTGGGGAGGTGATGGAGAGGCTGCCTTCTGCAGGATCTGACCCATGGCAAAGCCAGGCTTCACCTCGCAGGAGCTGAGGTCCCACGTCCGGCCCCTGCAGCCTTAGCAGAGCCCGCTCTCCTGACAGCACAGTGCCACAGCGATGCAGAACCCAAAGAGGATGGAAAAGCCAGGCACAGGCACCCACAGGCAACGGCGGAGGGCTGGAAACAGCCCCTGCACTGATGGAAACTGCTTTGCATTCACATTTAAAAAACAAATGGGGTGAGAGGAAACAAATATCACTTTTTTCTGCATTATTCCTGCACCAAGCCAGAGTTGACAACCTCACCTGAGCACAGGTCACTCCTGTCCCTGCTCTGACATCAGCTATTGTTATCATCCATCTCCTTTGTAGCCCGGGCCAGAGACTTTCGCTGCTGAATCACAGCAATAACTTCTGGCTAAACCTGCCAAAACACCTCGACGTGGATGTTCTCTCTGTATTTTAAAGATGGAGAGCAATGCACAATAAACACCCTTTCACTACAGCAGCCTCGGCAATCTAGGATGTCCGTGTCTGTGTGTATAGGCTCATACTGAAAGATAAGTTCAACAGTCGTGTGATTTCTTCTCTTTTTTTTAACTCCCCTCCTACTTATGCAGTGAGTTACTAATATCCTGATTGGAACCAGATTTGCATGAATTAGAAGTCGAAATTGGAGCAGCAACTGCTGTGCAGAGGATGTAAAGGGAATAAAATGAATGGGGTATTAACCTTCAACCACTGAATATTAATCAGTGTTTCACAAAAAAGAAAATACAGAGGCTGCCACACTAAATATTTTTAGCATTTATTGACGGGCTTGATTTCCTGTCTCTTTTAGACCTTTTACTTCCAATCACGGACCATAAAAAATCGCACAGAAGACAGGAAGGGCTAAAGTGGGCAAGGGGGTGAAGAGAAAAGTGAAGATCATCCATTTTCTTCAGTGCTGGATAATATTTGTGAGTTATGCAAGAGAGAAACCCATCGAACACACAGGGCACCTCACCCCACCACCGATCGGTTCAAAGGCTTATTTCTCCCAGTCCCAAACCAAACAGAATCCTACCCCAAAGTACAGCGAAGCCCTCGGAAATGAATGCACGATAAAGAAATAAACTTCTTAAAGGCTGAACTTCCCATGTGCTGAAAGGTAACATGCAGCTGAAAATCAGCCTAATAAAAGAATCAGCTCGTTAAAAGAAGACTTTTTATTTTTCCTTTCGCCCAGCATGCTCCAGTTCAGAAAGTAGCTCCATGGAAAACACAGGATAAGCGCTTACCGAAATGCCCCTTGAAAGGGGGACATCTCTGTTGCACCGGGAATGCTTTTGCCTGAGAGCAAGAGCCAGAGCACAGCCGGCTCCCGCGAGCCCAGGGGACTCGGCTCCACAGACAGCCCAGCCGGGGTTTTACCTGGCTCCCCCCGGCCTGGGCTGCAGGAAGGTGGGTGCGGGGGGTGGTCAGGGGTGGCTGCTGGGACAGATGCTGGGGCAGAGGCTCCTCAGGAGGTCAGGGTTCAGCAAGACGGGAAGCGCAGCCCCTCTCACCCCCCAGCCCCGGCAGTGAAACCTCATCAACCTGACTGACCAAAGCCTGACACCCCCGAGCCTTCCCAACAATGTCATCCTCAGTGACAAAACACCGCACAAGTGGAAAACTACAGAGCCTCTTCTTCGGCCATTTCTGCCCAGCAAAATTTGGCGCCGGGGGCTTTTAAAGCCAGATGTCCCTTGAAATCTCTTTTCAGCAGAGACAATTCCCTCCCCGCCAACACTGCTGCCCTTCTCCTCAAAGCACCTTCGCAAAACAGAATCCATTTGTTTTCATTGACTTCTTATCAGGTTACCTGGATTTGTTTCAATACTCAGAATGTATTAGAGAGAGGGAGAGAGCGAGAGAAAACAGTGGTAGGTTTTCAGGAAATAGCAAGTTCTTTTTCACTGAGATAGAAATCATTTGGCAAGCCACGGTGAAATACTTCTAGGTTCCAGAAGAAAGCAAGGCACGGGGGGAAAGCAAGCAAGGAAAGGGAAGATGCTAATGAACTGCAGAGGAGAGAAAAATAAAGTTTAAAAGAAAATGAAAACAAAATCAGAAATGCCGAGAGTCGATGTTGGTCATACATCCACATCCAGCTGATCCATAGAGGAAACCGCAGCGTGTCTCTAAGTGACTAGATCAGGCCCTCACCTCCTTTCCTGGGAACGGTTAAGGATAGGTGGCGTTAAAGGCCCAGAAATAAACGGCATTTTGGTATTTTTTGCCAATAAAACCCTAGGCACCAGGTCAGCAAAAATTTTAGGGACATGCTTTCCTTCTGCCTCAGAAGGAGAGCCCAGCAGGTCGCTGTGCTGGTGTAAATAGCACCAGAAACGCCTCACTCCAGCACACACTCCGGGGCTTTCTCCTGAAATGGCAATAACCGCCTTGAAGCCAGTTGTGTCTCCTTCCTTTAGCACTCCAGAATCCCATCGCACCCCAAAACCCACTGGGTTTGCTGGAGTTGCTGTCCTGCAGCTGAGTATTGGACCAAAGGAGGAAGAATCAGTCAGACTGGGGCGGGGATGAGCTGGAATAAAGGGCGGCGTGTTCTTCCCAGCACCTCCCCAGCCGCCTCCCAGCACACCTTGGCTGATGTGCAGCGACAGCTCTAAGCGCATCCGCGTGGGGAAGCCCAGTTAACCCACATTCTCAGGTCTTGGGGGCTCACTCAGCTTCTTTCCTGGGGGAGGAATGGGGGATTTCTTTGCTTCTTTTTTTCTTTCTTTGCGTTTTCTTGGAAACCAGGCTGCATTCTAATTAGTTCGCATTTACCGGCTGCATAATGGAAACGTGATCCCTCCTCTAACCTTTATCATCTGTTTCTTATCTTCAGAGCCACACAGTCCCCTTAACTCTTGCTGCACAGTGAGACGTCTGACAGCCCTGCTGCTCTGAGAAGAGCTGCAGGAAAATGGGAAGGAGGACGAGGCAGCAGCCCCAACCCACATGTGTATCGTGGGGGAATGAGGATGGGGCTCTCTTCTTCCACCACCACCCCCGCGAGATATATGGGAAGATGTCTACCAGACACGCCTTCAGTCAATCCCTCTCCTGCCCAGACCTCTGCACCCGCGGGTGCAGCAGCGCAGGGAGCAGCGTGCCAACGGGCAGGAAATGCAGCGGGAAGGAGCCTGCAAAGGGGCTCAGGCAACCGGCTAAGCAGCTCCTGACGCTGGTCCAGCCAGTGCTGGCAGCAGCACTGCCAGGGCAGTCTGGGAAGTGATGAGTGTTTCTACAGAGCTAACCATTTCATCACTTGTTTAGATCTTAAATAAGCCATAAGCCTGAAAAAAGTATCTTTCTGCGGCGAGTGTCTTCGGTCAGACATTCGTATACACAGCCCCTTGGAGCCCACGTTATCTGTAGGTTGCTATAAAGAAGCTTTTCCTCTTGCACACTTTAAATCTGTCGGTTTGGATTTCCATCACAAGTACTAATGCAAAACAAACTGGGGACTCTCCAGTGTGGAGCAGGGCTCATCCTGAGCCATTCCTCCTGCGCTGGGAGAGGAGGAACCTCCTTTGAAGTCCTCCCAGTGATTCATGTCCGAGTCCTTCCTGTCCCCTCCCCAGGAGAGGTTTCCCCGGGCTGACCTGACCTCCTCTCCTCTCCTCTCCACCTCCCTGGCAGCAGCAGGGAAGATCAAGTGACCTTCCCAAATCCCAAATCGAGGAGGAAAGCCTTCCTGCCCTGCTGAGCCTTCGGCAGCCAGGGGACCACGTTCTTCCAGCTTTACACCAGAACTGGACCGGATTTAGACAACCTGTTTCACCTCTGGTGGTTTTTCATGTGAAAACCCCCTATGAGGATCTTTTTCAGCACCAAGTTCGGGGAGTTTCATTAGTGATTACAGTGATGAGACAAACAACAGCCTTATTTGTTGGCATCCGCAAATCTCCTTGCTGCACTGTGCTTCGAGACAACGGGCTGCCAGCTGCACTGTTTTTATTTTTTTTAACTGTTCCTCTCCTTTTTTTTTAAATGCCTGTACTGCTTTTTAACCGTTATCCTGTGCACGTGGTTCAGACTTTTACAAAAACAAAACAGAACAAAAAATCCCTAGGTGTGAGAAGATTAAAGATTTTGAGATCTGGACATGTTCAAATCAGAAACACATGTTTAAAATAAACCAGGCTGGCAGACAGCCACCACTTTTAAAAGCCAAAGAGCTCTTGCATTAAAAGGATCGCCTGAAAGCCTGAAGAGAGCAAGAGCATCAGCGGTTCCCTTCACCTCACAGGCAGGGCCAGGGCCAGGGCCAGGACATCTCCACAGGGTTTTATCACGCATCTCCACAGTCTTCACCTACCCACATGAATGTCACAACTGCTTTTCAACCAGCCCTAGTGACTTCTGCAGGCACGCTCTGTCCCTCCATCCCTGAAACTTCTGCATGCTCAGTCTCCTCTGAGAAGACCTCAAAGCCCAGTCTCTTCCCTGCATGGCCCAAATCAGCTCCCATTGCGATCTCCAGGGGAAATGGCAAGGACAAAAGTTACAGAAGGCCCAGTGTCACCCGAATTCATCAGGCAAACAAGACAACCACCCTGCAAAGGAGCAGGGAACAGCCAGCCACAACCCCATGGATGCAGAACCCATCCCTGCAGGGGTGTCAGGTAGAAGCTGGATCCAAGTCTCCTGGCTTGGCCAGGGAGCTTCAGATAGTTAGGAGGAGATGGCTACAAGCTGCCTCTCCTACCCCTTCCCAGGTGCTTTCTGCCCTCAACATCTGAGGTGTGCATCAAGGCTTGGGCTAGCTCATCTCCCAGCCAAGACCCAGACCATAAACACATACAAGCTACCCAAGGAAGATGTGAAGTCCAGCCTTTGATTTAAGTGAAATATGCATCACCTCACCAGCAGCAGCTGCTGTCCAGTACCACGGCCCCTGAGCTAGCTTGAATTCTGCTGGCAGGAGTGCTGAGCCGAACCCAGCATGGCTGAAAACCCTGCCCAAGAGGGTCCATCACAGCTGGGATGGAGCTGCAGACTGCCAGGACATCCAAAATAACCAAGTTTCTTCCTACATGACAAGGTAGATGCATTTCCAACCAACAGAATAACATCCCAGAAAGAGCACCAGGCACTTTGCTCACCACCGCCCCATTTTCTTACCCCTGCCATTATTTCCTAGTTACTCGCAGGAGAACTGTCCGGAGCAGGACTCTGGGTTGTGGAGACCTAATTGGTGAGGAGAAAAAAAGTGATGGTAATTACCTCGCCATGATGTTCAGAACCTGCTTTACATGGAATAATATCCTTCGTCCTACAGTTGTTTATAGGGTCTTTAACTCTTCCCTTTTTATAGGGGGGTTTCTGAAATCTATTTTTTTATTAGGGGAAAAAGATTTGAATGTATTAGGCAAAGTGCCAGTAGCCATGGTAACCTCGGATTTTTCCATCTTCATTACAAGTTCAAGTAAAACCTTCATATAAAATCTAAATGAAAGGGTACATTATAAGTCCATTTTGAAATGTTTGCCTGGAAGTAAAACTTTGGACTGCATCCTTTTTTCTCCACTGAACATTCTGGTTCTATGCGGAACACATTTTTCAAGTTGGATTTTTGTTTTCTTTCAAATTTTATTCCGTTTGCTCATACAGGGTGGGTCGTCTAGTGGTTTGAGCAAGGCATCAAGGCAACTGGTTTCCAGTCTCAGTCTGTTCCTGATCGGTCAGGGAGTGTTCCCAATTTTATCCAGGTGACTTGGGCAAATCCTGTCAGCTTCAAAACTCTCTTTTTTAATTCCTTACCCATATAACAGTGATGATAATACCTGTCCTAAGGTTGCACCCAGATTCACTCATCAGTGTTGAGAAAGAAGGCACTCCCCAGAAGCGCAGCTCATCTGCTCCACTGCATTTTCTCCTGGGTCTGGAAGCCAGACTGAACGGTTAAGGGGAGGTAGTGGTTAGAGAATGGCATGGGTTGTCTGTTGTCTTCTCAAAGACTTGATTAGGAAATATGACATTAGGCTGCCTGGTGTAGGTACCGACACAATGTTCTTCCAGGAGATACTCAACATACTTAGACAATCCTTTGGTGTTTCTTGAGAGGATTAATTCTTGCACTGTGTCATCTTAAAGGGCTCTAGTTTCATCCAGTCTCAGGAGGAGGCAAATTCTGTAACTGCCTTTCACTTCTGGGCACCATCTCACGTGGTACCAAAAACCCATGATCAGCACAAGGACTTCCTTCTCCAACAGTACCCTCCTGGTGTACAGAGCTGAGCAGCTTCTCTAAGGCTGAATCAGGAGGAGAAATCTCCCCAGCCTCTGTCCAGTCCTGCAATGCAGCCCACCTCGAGGGACCCTGTGGAGCACCTGGTACTTTACTTCTCCCTGAGAAACACCTTGAGACCTTGTCTGTGGGCTGTTCTCAAGGCTGCAGACACATAGGGGTTGATGCACTGTCGGGGAGGGGAAACTGTAGAAAAGCTCTGTACGCATCCCCTCGTGTTTCAGCCCATAGATGGGTACCACTAATGGCCAGAGGTGGCTTGGGCTCAACCCCAGTGCCGCGGCTGCAGAGCATTTTGTCTGTGCGTGGGCTGTGGGTGAGTCAAACTGGCATTTCAGTGCTTCATCCTGGCTCTGGGCTAGCTGCAAACCTAGTGCCAGTGCCAGGAGCACGACTCATGCTAAAAACAGCACTTACCTTCTCCAACGGGCTTTTATCAGAGCAGCCCCTTGGTCTATGCATTACATAGGGTGCAGCTTCTGCTCACGGTGGAGTAAACTGTACCCTAAAGGACCTCCACGTGTGGCTCAGAGGAGCTGGAGCACGCTGGCACTGATGCCAGCAGGCGAGGCGAGGCGAGCAGAAGCCATGCCATGCTACGTGCCAAGAGCTGCATCCAGCAGACAGGGCTAA
>NW_010391558.1:29207-29966 GCF_000710305.1 Buceros rhinoceros silvestris | reverse complement strand
GGAGGGGGGGAGGAAAACCCATGCCATGCTACGTGCCAAGAGCTGCATCCAGCAGACAGGGCTAAAGGAGACAGTTCAGCCACCCCTTGGGCGCTCCTTGGGCAGGGACAGGGCACAACCCAGCCTTTGCTGCTTTTCATCCCTTCTAATGATGCTGGAAAACATTTTCCACATCTACTATCAGCCTGAAAGGAGACCCTGCTCCTGTTGAATCTGATTTCCCTTCTGCTCTGTTACAGCTCAAACTCCAACCTGCTGCCTCCCGGCCACGCATGTTTCGGGAAGGGGAGGAAGGGGCTTACAAACAGCGCGGGGGCTTTTTCTTTTTTCGATACATCCTTCCTTCCGCTCTTCGCAATCAATTAGTGGCCAAAGACTTCCGAAAAGCTCTTTCCTCTCTAACCTTTCACAGCCTGTTGCGATAATGACTCTGGAGAGCTCGACCTGGGCCTTTGCGTGGGGTTCGTTACCTACCCGGGGCAGCGGAAGGTGACCTTCATCACTCCCTCCTCTTCCTTTCCTACCCCTGCAGCTCGGATGGTCTCTGGGAGGAGGAGGAGGGGTTGAAGCTGCCTCACTCACAGCAGATAGAGTTTCTCTCCAGTGTCATTTTTGCAATCAAAAGTCAGAGGGTGGTTCTAGAGATAACACAGACCCAGGGAGGTGGAGGGAAGCTGCCCTTAAGAATAATGATTATAATTATGCATACCTAGAATCAAGACATCAAACGATGGAGCGAAAGAGGGTTTTCTGGTTTTA
>NW_010391558.1:26468-28825 GCF_000710305.1 Buceros rhinoceros silvestris | reverse complement strand
GAGGAGCGGCAGTTCTTGGTCCCTCCGTGATGCGAACTCACAGCTGGGGTAGGATGTACTAGCAGACGTTTTTCCCAGCACCTGCCACCGCTTTCACAGCCCGTCTGCCTGGGGACAGTGCATCGTGGGCTTTTCCAGAAACACTTGGTACGAAAGCATGCCCGCTCTGCAGGGCAGCTTGGGGCTGGCTCCCACACAGCGGAGAAGCACTGTGATGGTGTCCTGGGACAAGCACATCCCACTCGGTGTTTACACAAGGTCTTCCCTACAGCCCTGAAAATACTCCCCAAACCTGGCCAGTGCCTCTCCCAGTGCAGCGCCATCACACCCTCCCACTCCGCTGCTGCTGTGATACCCCGTTCCCCGGAGCTGCGGTGCCGCCATGCCACGGGTGATGCTCCAGTGATTTACTGACTCACCTCACTGTCCCCAAAAAGGAAGCTTTCTGGCTAATTTTACCTCCTGTCAGCAGCAGGATAAATGAGGGAGCCACCTCCACTGCAGCACTGCTGCCCATGGAGCCGCTGCCCATGGGGAGATGCAGCAAGTGCAGAAAACCAGCTGGTGCAGAAAACCATGACTGGACCCATGCAACCCACCAAACTCAACAACTTAACATATCCTCCTGATCCAGTCGCAGCCCCAGGGATGCAGCCCCTTCTTCAAGTGCAAAGTGACCCCTCAGGAAACAAAAAAAAAAGAGCCTTTTTCAAAGTTACTGCCAAACTCAGGCGATGTGGGAGATGCTGATCTCCCCAACCACTCCTCTCCCAGGAGGATGTGAGCACCCACCTCTGCTTCAGCCCCTCCGTGGCTCAGCATCACCCCGTTTGCCCCACAGCACCCCACAACCGCTTGCTGCCCACTGCAAAGGCGCTGCACGTAATTACGATGGGCTCTTGCCCGCGGACGGCGCGTAATCGAAACCATCACATCCAAATCCAGCCGAGAGCGACTGGAACCACTTTGAGGTGAGAAGCCTATTACTGAGTTACAAACCTCTCCCATCCTCCACAGGAGCCCTTCACAGGGCCAGCAAGAAAAATAATAATTCAGACCCACGTGGCGAGAGGGAGAGAATACAGTGTCTCCAGGTAACAAATATTTGCTTCTTTCACTATTGTTCCAGCCATAAAATGGATTTATTAAAAAAAAAAAAAAAAAAAAAAAAAAAAAAAAAAAAAAAAAAAAAAAAAAAAAAAAAAAAACAGAATTGGATTTCGTTTGAATTCAATGTGAATGTGCCCCCTTGCCCCTCACTGAGTGTTGCTCAATATTTTTTAAGCTAAAGTTACAGCTGAGTGCGTATGACACAGGCTGGGCTCTCGACAGCTCAAATAGCCCGGCTTCCTTGGCACCAATGGAATTAGCATTGATTTGCATTAAAGATTGGGCATATGGTGCGTACGAGCAGGCAGGGAGGCAGCACGAACAGGGCTCGGCGCGGCAGATTTCCTCCTCCACCGTCCACCACGCGCAGAGCCCCACTGCCCTCAGCACGTGGTCTGCATCCCCGATCGGCTCTGCGCATAAGGCTACTAGGAAAAATCAACCTTTGAGCCACTACCGTCAAACAAAGCTTTTTTTTCTCCCCCATCATCCCTAGTGTCAAAAAAAATCCCCAATTTTTGTTCTCAGAACCCTTTCCCCCTTGGCGCAGAGGGCTGGGGGAAGCTCTTACTGGCTCCCTGGCAGTGGGAGTGGAGCAGAGCCGTGCCTGTGACGTGGGCGCACGCTGCCAGCCCTCCGGGGGTTCCCGGAAAACATCTGAAATTGGCCAAATTCCACATTTTGCTCTCCCATTAGCTTTGCTTGAACTGGCTCCACCAGCCTCTCACCCTGCCCCAGCAACACCCTTTGGAGGGATGGCATTCCCTGCCACGTAATCAAGTGGATTAAAAATCAGAATTTTTAATCAGGATGGATCCATGCAGGGCCATGGATCTGCCCAAGACGGAGATCACAGCTACCGCTCAGGAGACCTTCGTCACCTCAGGACAAAATGCCCATCACTACGGGGTCTGTCAGGATCATCGCTTTTCTGCTGCTTCTCCCATGAAATCTCATCTCTGGCCACGCGGAGCAGAAGAGAAAGCCAAGAGACGAGCAGAGCACACGGTTCCTACTGCTTTGCCCCCTCCTTCGCCCAAAATCTAATAAAGATGATTAAATTACATGTCTTTTCCTCCCATTGAAATCACCGCACACTGCTCGAATATTAGAGCTCAGGAAATAAGGCACGACAACTTCCCTCGTGAAACTTAAGAAGGCAGAGCAGGGGTCTGGAGCGACGGGCCGGCAAGACTGGGCTGTTCTAATTAAGAAATCACCCTGCTGAGCAGAACCTGATCTAAATA
>NW_010391558.1:20592-26336 GCF_000710305.1 Buceros rhinoceros silvestris | reverse complement strand
AAATAGAAAAAGGAACTTAGTTCAAAATGCTGCCTTGCGCTCGCCCCCCCTCCCACCAGCCCAGCTCCCCCCCCACGAGGAACCCATCCAAGTCACAGGCAGTTTTCCTCCTCTGCTCTTTCTCGGAGGGTGAGGTAGGCTCACACAGAGCCCTGTGTGTGCTTGGGGTGGCCAACTTCCAAAGGAAAAATACACCAGCCTGTACGGCAAAAGGTTGCTGGGGTGGTTGCTTTTTTATTGGTGATTTTTTTGTTTTCAATGATACTCGGCCTGCTGTTTGCTGAGGAAGAGTGGGGGGGAAGTCTCTGATGATTACATTGTTGGTATGGCTGGTCAAAACTGGTCTGGGACAGAAAACTGGAGGTTAGGTTACACTTGCCCCTCTCTTGAAAAAGTTTCTGCCTTTCGCAGAAAAAGAAGTTGAAAAAATAAATATTGAAATTCAAAAAAGATTTTTTTAATTACAGAATTTAAAAACCAAATATTTAAGCTGATTTGAGCATTCACCATCTCTTTCTTCTCAAAGAATTCCCTTACGCTGCCATTCACTCCAACAGATTCCCCAGATGAAATAAACCTCCCGGGAATGACATCCCCACCTCCCGCACACCAGCGCCGAGGATCATGACCCCATGAGCCCTCCAGCCTGGGCCAGAGAGCTGACCACCACCCACTGCTTGGGCAGGTCTCCTCCAGCCCCTCTCCTCTCCTCCCCACCACCCCCCTCCCCACGTGGCCGTGGTTTCTCTCCCTTCTCCAGTTTGCTGAGGGTGTCCCACCACGCTACAGCTGCTCGCTCCATCATCTCCTCACGGTCATGAATTTCACATGCGAAGTTCCTCGCTGTGTAAAGCTCAGGCACGGACAGATTTATAGCAACAAACAGAGGAGCACAGACAGCCCCGTGTATGGTCTAAAAAAGCACTTACCTGCTTAAAAAGGAAAGTGCTGCTACTTGAAGGTTTCCTGGCCAGACCTGAAAAGTAAATCAACCACCCATATTTGCATTTATTCCTAATTCCCAGCAAGTTGTTGTTCTAGGAGCTGTTGACTTCGGTGGAGTTGATGTGACTCAGCCAGCAGAGGACCCTGCTGGCTGAAGATGTTCTGAAGACATCAGGAACAGGACCCGTCCAGAACACTATCACCGAACACGCCAAGTCCGTGTTGTGCAGCCAGGCACCAGCTGAACTCCGTGTGGATTGAGAAACCTAAACAAGAGGCCATCTCCTTTCCTCCCCCGCATGACGTGACGCAATGCTGTCAAGCATCATAGATGCAAGTACAAACAAGGGCTGCTGGGGCCAGTGCATCAGCTTCATGCTTGTTGAATAGATGGGAAACTGAGGCAAGAAATGAGTCAAACCCTTTAGTAAAACAGAGCAGGCCAGAGAGGAAAGTTCAGTGAAGATGGGGAGGTGCCAGGTGACATTCAGCCACCACCATCCCTCCCTCTGGACCGTGGCAGCTCCAGTCCTCAGCCCTGCTGCAGGAGAAGACGTGGTCAGAGAGAAGATCCTACAGCAGTGCTGCTAAGACCCTACAGAGCAAAAGAGCCTCCCTATTTGAAGGAGTTAAACAGTCGGCAGAAAAAATCACATGACTTCCTTCCCATTTCAGGGAAGGAAAGGAGGTAAGAGTGGAAGGTGGTAAGAGTCTTTGCATGGGCTGAACTCAGCCCAGCCAGGTCAGGAGCACAGGGAGGGCACACGTGCGGTACACATACACTACACATATACAGACCTACCATCTGGAGTTCATGTGAAGCCATTCCGAAGCCACGCTCTTCATTTTTATCCTCCTCACCTGTACTGGGGGTGCCAGGGCTCCTCTGCAGATTATGGACACCCGACCTCCCCAGAACAACAAGGGGCCGTCACCCAGACCACGTCCCTGTGGAGCTGCAGAAAGCTTCACACTCCTGGGTGAATCTGCAGCCCAGAGCATGCTGCTGTGAGTGGGGCAAACTCAGCAGGCAGGTGCGTGGCCCACAGGCACAGCTCCTGGGCCAGCAAGCACCCACACTGCTCACGGTGACCACCAGCTCCCCCACTGCCTCTGTCCTCAGCTTTGCTTCCTGCAGTGCCAGAGGTCACCAGAGAGCGAGGACCCCCGAGCCACAGCTCCAGCATCCCACCACGCTGCAGCAGGGTGAGCAGCGAGCCGGCTGCTGTCACCAGTAAGGAGAGGAGGCTGGAGCGTGCTCCTACCTCCGCTTTTAAACACTTTGCTTCTAAGCTGTGGCACGTTTCGGGAGGCAGCGGCAGCAAGCGGGCACATGCAGGGCAGGGAGACGGTGAGTTTTAGCAAGAGTCCAAGGACACCTTTTAAGCTTCATTCATGATACAACAGCCCAGCAACTGTTCTCCCAAACATCACCTCCCACGGAGACCACCGTGCTGACAAAACCCTCCCCTTACGGGCACGCATGGCAGGGAGGACTCTATCATTTTTCTAAGCATTATTTTTTTTAACCACACTATCCTGGCAACATCTCCAGAGAACTTCCACCAGACGAAGATTTTTTTCCCCTCCCTGCTCTTCCTTCTCTCCCCTGATGTTATCTCTTTCTTTTCTCTCCCTCTCCCTTCCCTTCTTCTTGGCTGGAACGATTTGGCTTTGCGCACCCGCGTTCCTGCGGGCCCGCTCCTGGGGCTCGCTCCCTGCACAGGGACGCACAAGGTCTGCATTCAGGCAGGAGCGGGCAGGAAAGCGAATCTAATGTGCTCAGGGACTGTGGTGCCATCAACTTAATACCTGCGCAGGGAAAACAAAGGCGCTTTAGAGAAGCGACTTGGGTCCCGTGGCCCTTCCCCCAGCCCAGAGGAACCCGAGAGATAACAAGGGCTGAAAGAAAAGGCACAAACGTAATTAAAACTACCCAAGCGATTTCTGGAGGTATTACAGACGATGATAGCCCAGGGGATAATAGTATTCCTGGTATTAGTAGCATCCACTGACACAAAGAGACAAGCCATTTGCTTGCTTTTTTTAAGCTCTTCAGCATAATTATTTTGGGGGGTGGGGGGGGAAGTTCCTTTGTCGAAGGGATACCTGGGTGCAGCTGGAGCTGGGAGTGGTGGTTTCTGCATGAAGAGCTGCGGCGATGGGACAGACATTCCCAGGGGTACAGCCACCTTGTCACCTTCCTCCAGACTCTGACCCACAGACTGTGTGCCAGGAGGCGTCAAGGACCCCCCCGTGACAGCTCAGGAGTTCAAACCCATCCGGCACGGCTCGGCTCTCCATCCTGCGAGTGTTGAGTGAGCAGCCTGGTTAATTCCTCTGCCGTGGCAGGTTTCTCCTTGCCTGCAGAGTGGTGCCTGCTGACACAACGTTCAGTAGGGTTTAACTCTTCACCTAAAGAAACACCTCAGTCACTTGCGGAAAGTGCCTGTCCAGCACTTGTGGCTCATCAGTCAGGCTCAGGTAAGCCAGGTCCACATGCTGTGGCCAAGCAGACCTTAGCTCTCCCCAGCTGGGAGTCGGACTCAATGGTGGTCCTTACGAGTCCTTCCAGTTTGAGATATTCTATGATTCCAGTTTGGGGGTTCTCCCCACCAGTGCTGCCAGTACTCCACCTCACTTAGAGTCTGGAGTTGTCAGTCCCACAGTGCAGAGCAGAGGTTGAGGATCCAGGTGGGAAAAGCACCAGCAATATGATGTGGGCTGGGATGTTTCATCAGAGTGGCTCAAAGCCAAACAACCACGACGGTCAAGGTGAGAAAATGGTGTCAGGAGCATCACAGATGTGGAATTTTTCCTGAAAAATCACAGAGGTGTTTGCAAAGAGTTTTTCCATTTGCTAGATAGAGCCAAATGCCATCCTCCTCCCGTTGCATAATATAATTAATAGTAATACAAGCTCTGCCGTTATGCAAGAAAACTGGGGGCACCTTCTGTTCCAGTTTGATCTCACCTTAATCACTGTTTTCCTGCATCGGAGTTAACACTGTTTCCTCTTTCTGCACTGTGTAACCTCATTAAGCAAAAGCATAAAGTCTGTGTTATTTATTTATTCCACAGGATAAAACCAGGATATTACTCCCTGTGATAACACAGGTCAATTTTCAGTGAAGCCTCTCTTGGCAAACTTTTAATACAGTGAGTAACGCCCCTATCATCAGAGCCGAGATAAACTGCTGTCATATTGTAACCTCAGTCCCTGCCCCAGTAACGCTACACTTCAAGGTGCTGTAATTACGTTCCACTGATTTATTTTTCCTAATTGTTACTCATAAAAAGCAAAGCATAAAATTAAATTAGTTCAATGATATTTAGCACGAGCTTTGTCCAAAGCCAGAGCCCGTGTCAGGCTGGGAATGGCTGTGTTAAACCTTCTCCAATGGTCCTCGAGTTTGAAATTAGGTGGACAGCAGCTGGGATGAGTGGAATAAATATCGTCACCCATCCCCTTACAAACATTGTCACCCAGCACGCACAGGAGGGGGCAAGCAGAGCTGAGACAGCCCTTGGCCATCTGAGCTCCCAAAGCTGCACCCGGAGCAGGGACCTCAATGCTCCCCTTCTACAGGCAGGAGAAAAACGGGGGAAACAAACCTGCCAGCTGTTAATTTGAGCCATTTCTGGAGGAACCAGAGAGGAAGAAGCCATTACGGTTTAGGGGGGGAAAAATACAAGACAGTCACAAATCAGAGTTACCATTTTGACCCACGCCAGAGCCCAAGCATGAGCCTTTCCTCCCACGTGAGGCTGCTTCAGTTCCAGCACACCCCAGCGCTGCTTCTGGGGCAAACCCGAGCAGTTTGGGCAATGCAGTCAGCATCGGCCTCGGTGACCTCAGATCACTCCTCCCAGCCTTATATTCTACCAGCATAAGCGAGTAGAGAAATGGCCACACGATTCGAGGGCAACAGGGTTATTCCCAAATTAGAAGAGGTTTCAAATAAACTATTCCATGAATTTATTTTGCAACTTTACCTGTTTCTTTTTGAGTACCTAGGGCAGCCATGCAGTACAAATCTACGCAAGAGATGGCATGAAGCATGCTGTTAACCCAGGGAAGCCTTCGCGAGGTGTCAGAGCCATGATAAGTCCTGTTTAAACTTTACCCAGAGCTACACATCAAGTGTCAACATGACCGCTGCCCAGGCTCTCTGATCAGGCCAGGCAAACATCCAATCAGAAGTATAAATCAAAGCTGAGACACATCCAAGGGAGCCTGGAGAGTTTAACTCCCCAATTCCCATCGGAGCAGGACTTTCCCAGCAGGTTACCCACAGCCAGGTCTCTCCCCAGACATTTATTTATATAAGAAACCCATCTGTATACATTCTTTTCGTATTTATTTCCCCCTGGTAGGCACAGACACAAAGCAAACGCTCCGCAGGGTACATGGTGTACCAGCCCTGCAGCATCCGCGGGGAATGCTGGTAGATGGGGTGTTTGCTTTTCCTCCCTCCCCATCTCCCCACCACGGCCCTGCTGGCCCTGCGACCCACAAATAACAGAGGGGGAAAGCCACCCTCCTGCTCTCATCAAGCAGGACAGGGAGTGTCACACGTCAAGGGTCATCGGGCTCCCTCCCCATTCCGCCCCTAAAGCAGGGATCATATTCCCCATGTGAAGGGGCAGAGTGGGGAGGTCTCTCCTTTTGGGACCTCTTTAAAAACCCCCAGAAGCCACTCTCTTAAGCCTACATCAGAGGCCACCGTCACCTCCAAGCCCAGACATCTGCTGCCAAGGACGACATGACATTTTGGCTACCAAGCACACATGCCGTT
>NW_010391558.1:12415-20300 GCF_000710305.1 Buceros rhinoceros silvestris | reverse complement strand
ACCACCCTGCTCCAGCTCGTGTGTCAGCATCCATATACCTTAACACGTGGATGTATTTTGGGCTGGCAGTCTGTCTGCTGAACTCACTAAGCTTCGGATTAGGCCTTCGAGTGATGTAACTCATAATTAAAAACCCCTGTCAATATTCTGAGAACTTTTTTTTCTTCCCCCAGACTGGGCAAAAGAAAGGTTAAAAACTACCATCTGTCATGGTAATTTTTTTTCATCTTTCTCTGTCCTTTCTCTCATTAAAGGGAAGCAGGGAGAGGGAGAATGTTCATTTGAAGCTTGCAACATGTTTTATTATTGACGGCAAATAATCCTAAGATAAAGTGCACAATTTTTTAATGAGAACATATGGTGGGGAAAATTGATAGGGCTGAGCCTTTGAAGATTTCCTCGTGAGCGCAGTTACAAAAGGAGCAGGCAAAGATGTGCACAGGGGAGCCCAAACTCCTCAAAGGGAGACCAAAGCAAGGGGCAGCCGGGAGCACTGCTGCCGTCGCCAGCCGGGGACGAAGTGCTCCATCTAGACACGGTCCCTGAAGCGACACCCTAACACCCGATGGTTCCAGCCGGGCTAAACACAAAAGTGTCAGAGCTCTTTAACTCACCAGTGACTTTGGTCCACGCCGGGTGCCCTGGTGCCAGCAGCTCCGCGGATGCTCCTTGACACCAACTGCTTAGGAATGGGCTTAAGCCAAACCAAAGGGAGACTCTCCTAAAGAGGAAGCGGCTCAAGAGTTTATGCCTATGTGGCCACCTTAATTAAACACAAGTGAGTGTGCACAGGGATGCAGGCTTGCTCTGGGCTGATGCAGAGCTAACAGACCCCACCCTGGAATGACCCCGACAAATCAGGAGGAAAAAAACCTTTACATGGCTTCCTGCTAGCCCCACGGATGACCTCTTGCTCCTCCATATTCTCTGCAAAGCTATGCTGTATGAAGATGATGCAACAGGGACACGCGCACCCGAACCGCGTCCTGCGCCCGCGTCCTGTGCAGCATCCCCCGTCCCTCCTCACTTCCCTCACCGTAAAACCGCCATTAAACAGCAGCCACTTTGGGCTCCGTCCTAAGACAGGCAGCAAAGCCCGAGCCAAAGGGAAATGCCCAAGAGCACAATGGGGGGGTCTGCCATAAGAGTTTTTTCTTAATAATATAATTCACTTATGTCAGATTTATTAGCAGTACCCGGCACAAAAAAATGGGGAAAATGCGATGGGGGAGATGGTGTTTAAAGCACCATCTCTGACAAAAACAAATAAACAGAAATTACCTCCCAAGAGCAACCTGATCCCCGGGCAGCCACATCCCCACTGAACACAGGATTCTGCCAGGGATGAAGCGGCTTCGGAGCAGAGCCCCCAGCTGGTATCTAGAGGACTTGTGCTCACTTTGGCATCTCCGAATATCCCATTCTAATACATGTCCTTAACCAGTCACTCCCTCCAAACCCAACACACCCCGGCCCTTAACCCACCGCTCCCAGAGCGGCCCCAGAGAGCAGCCGAGTCTTACAGGGTACAATGAGAATTAGCTCATGTAGCCAAGTGCTCCTCAGCACCCACCAGCACATTTTGGAGCTAACGAACTGGTTCCACGTCAGTGAAGCCCGACCCCTGCCCCGGCAGTGTCTGTCTGCTGGGGATCACACCTTCAAAAGACATGTTCTGGGAAGGAGTTTTGCCTTGTACCCTGCCGCGAGACGCAGCTCCTGGTGATCCAACACACTTGGCATCCCCTTGAGCCTCATCGCGGGATGCAGATGCACAAGCAGCCCCAGGGATTTGGAGGCCATGCAAACCAGGTGCTACAAGCAAGAAGGGTCCCGAAACCTCATCAAACAGTTGCTTTAAAATAGAATTAAATCCCTCATTAAATGGAAATAAAGAAATAATGAAATGAGAAGGGCATCTGGCTTTCACACCACTCCTGTTCACCCAGGAAAGTGACTCTCCTCCACTGAAATTCCGCTTTCAGGTAGGGAAGGTCAGGATACACACGGGGCTGGGAGCTG
Source organism: Buceros rhinoceros silvestris (assembly GCF_000710305.1). Classification (NCBI taxonomy): domain Eukaryota; kingdom Metazoa; phylum Chordata; class Aves; order Bucerotiformes; family Bucerotidae; genus Buceros; species Buceros rhinoceros. Next base: position 18,278 of record NW_010391558.1, on the reverse strand, counting down.
GAGCTTTAAGGAAAATATCCTCGGAGCGGAGAGCCCGGTGCTTTTCCAGCCTGCCGATATTCCTTGGCCCCATTCGAATCAGTCATGAGACCTGGCCAGGGCACCTCAGGTCAGGAGCTGGAAGTGCCAATCTGCAGCTGTAACCCATTAACCACGGGCAGATAGGGACATTCAAAGAACTGACTTAAAAACATATAGCTCCAAATTTAAATGCCTCGTACCTGGACTTCACAGCTTTTTGCCATTCATTTGGGACTCTTGCCTAAGACTTTAAAGGCTCTGAAGAGACGGACAAACTGTTCTGGACCAGGAGCACACCAGAGGCTTACAAATACAGATATTTTTCAGCAGCACACGATGGAGGGTGCTTCCATTTTCAAGAGGGCAGCCCCACAGCCCTTCAGGGGGGTGGCTAAAACCAAATCTTTTGAAGATGACCCCAAACCAGCCATCAGCCTCACCTGTCCTGGGTGCTACTACAAGCTCCTGCCCTGGGCAGCGTGGGAGGATCCCCAGCTTCCTGGCTCCAGCTGATCCCGGTGGCAGAGCTGGCAGGATTCCCCTCATTCTTCACGTGGACTTTCACCAGAGCTGCCAGGCAGGCGGTGGCTGTGCCCGGGGGAGGACAGGCAAGCTTGGCCAGCCCTCCTGACTTTCCCACGCCTTCTGTGATCCCTTTTTATCAGTGTTGTGACAAGAGATGTCAAGGACTTTCTAATGGTGCCAAAGGTCCCTCTCTGGCCTCTGGCCTCACAGGGTGGTACCAGAGAGATTTTGCCTTCCTGTGGGGGGACCCTCCTCAACACGGCAGCTGGATCCAGGGCAGCTTTGGGAACTGACACGTGGGAACACCTCAGTGCCATCCTCAGGAATAAAATGTTCCGAAAAAAGCCCAGAGCTGGCAGCCCCCCATCTTATCATCCAACCCATGGGCACCAAGTCCTGCAAAGCAGCCCCAGGGCAGAAAAAAAAGGTCCCCAAGAAAGGAAGAGATGAGCAGCAGTAATAGGAAAAGAAACAGCAAACCAAAGTTGGTCGGACACTAAAATGAGCTCAGGACCTCACTTGGATGCCAGGGCTGAGGCGGTGCAGCCCCAGTTTGAAGCACCTGCAAAGTGTCCAGATTCCTGCAGTGGCACCTGCTTCAGGGAAAGGCTGTTGATCGGCTTGTTCAACACAACGTCCAGCTGAGCCACCTCCCTGAGCCACCAGCTCCAGTTAAAGCCCTGGGACACACAGCACAGAAAGAAAGATTTTTCCTTTTGCAGCTCCTAGAATCAAGATATACAGGAAACAAAGGAAAAAAAAGGTTAGAAACAGCGTAAAAATACTTGCAGCGATCCTCTTAAACCCTACAGGAACCAAAGGCAACAAGCAGCGAACCGAGGTCGTGCCTATAGCTCGTGTAAACTGGCCACTTCCATCGACACAGTAAAGGCAACATGCGAGTGTGTGTGTACATGTATTTTTTTTACATACATACATATATATATTATTTTTCCCACAGAACTTTGGACTAAGTAGAAACTTGGGCCAGGAATCCCAGGAGATTTCCATCACTTCCTGCCCTCAGGCCGGGAAGCTGGTGCTGTGAGAACTGTCCTTCTCTGAGTAATTTGGCCCATCCTCTTCCAGTGCCAAACAACCCGGGGCCAAACTGATGGGAAACACCAGATTATGTCAGGGGTTTTAATTAAAAACAAACATTGATGTAAATATTGTCCACAATTTGGACAAAAGTGCAGCCTTGAGAAGCCATTTTCAAACCGGGACTCTGCAACCAGAGATGGGCAATGAAGCCACCGGAGCCTGAGGTTGCTCCAAGAAGACGTTGCTTTGCAGTGGGAGCCGCAGCTGAAATGTCAAACACGGATGGAACCAGACCGGTAACAATACCCCATCTGAGGCGGGGAGAGGGGCATCAGCAGGATGCAGGTTTTCAAGAAAAAACCCATTCTTCACTTCATGACCTGATTCTCCCCACGACCAGGGTGGGTCAGGCCATCTCCTGCATTCTTTGGGACAGAAATATCTCATAAAGTGAAACTTCTCTACTTAAAAAAATATTGTAAGTGTTTTTTAAGTTCAGCTAAAGATACACTTCCTTATTGGTGGGCGCATCAAAGAAGAAATGCTAAGTCTTCCCTAATCTTAAGGAAGTGGGGCTCTGTAAAGAAGTCGGAAATGCAGCCCTGTCACCCTCCGTTACTGTCCCCATCAGTAGCCTGTCCAAAGGCAGCCCCAGCAGGCCAACAATTCACCCTACGCCAAAGAAAAATTAACTCGTGACTTCAGAACTTCAGGCAGACTAGGAAATATGGTGGATTTAATTTTTTGCAGACCTACAACAACCAACCACTCTCTCTTCGCAGTCACAGAGAGAAACCTACAGAAAACTCTTCACCCATCTGCTCCTTCCCTGCGGAGCAATGTGGTATCTGTAATTCTTCTTCTGTCTCGAGACTAGATGGCAGGTCCTTGGGAACCTCATTGCATCGATACACACTGAAGTGGTATGGGCAATGGCACCAAAAAAATCCTGTTCCTAAAGAGAAAGAACATACGGAATAGGGACCGGCTGAAAAGCAAATTGGAATCAAATGTTTGGGTGCCTCCCACTTCCAAACATGCAGCACTGCTACATAAATAAATCCCACGGAAACCATCCCGCTGTGCCCCATGGATGAGGTTTCCCAGATTTATTGTCTCTGCCCCTGGTTTTGCTCTGATTCGCACTGAACGCCAAACTCATTTCTTTACGGTAGCTCGTTTGGACCCGCTGTTCCCAAACAAACTCCAAAGTCTCCACGGTCTGATCAGCACCCAGCAGCGAGGGATCATCTCTGTACAACTCCTGCCAATAAAGAAAATACAAATCTTTGGGGAAAAAGCTACGGAAGGGGCTTTTTGTGACCCCAGAAGGTGGAGGTCTCACCTTTGTGAGGAAAGAGCAATGCTCACACCCAGCTCAGCACACAGACCTGCCCCGTGCGCTCAGCGGCCATAACTCACCCACGTTCCGGACAGTAACTAGCACTGTGTGTCCCCCCCAACCCCTGCCTGTGCTTGAGGAGGTCCCAGGTCAGCGGGGAGGACGTGGGGAGGGAAAGGAGGGGTGTTTAGAGTGAGTTTCAGACTTTCGCATCCCCTCTCCAGATGTGCCAGGTAAGCAGCTGGGAGAGGAATCTGACTCCAGAGGAAGGGATTTAGGACATGATTTAACAGTTTACCTCCAACGTTTGTCCTGAAATTTTTACGGAGCAGTTCGAAGTCAAGCTGAGAAGTTTCTCAAGCCCTTGTCCAAGCCGACGGGGCTGCCGTGCTGGTGCCAACCCTCACCCTGTACCTCCCCACAGATTCTAGGAACTTCACCCAAGCAAGGGAGGAATTTTTCTGCAACCTCCCTACCTCGCCCTGTGCTTTTTGGCCGGAGCTGCGTAACACCGTTTGGCCTGTCCTGGCAACCAAGTGCCAAGGTATATATGTACGTACTGATCAAAATGAATGGAGCTGCTGAATTAAGTGCTGGAGCAAAACCCCACAGGACAATAAAAGCCATTGATGGAGGAGCAGGGTCCAAGTCTCCGTTGCTCTGAGCCAGAGCTCCCACAGCAGAGCCCTCTTGGTGTGAGCCATCCTTGCTGTGGGATGGTCACCAGCCTCCCAGCTGGATTCCTCCTGGGGAAAGGCCACTTTTCTCTGGAAGAACGATGGGCAGACCTCTGCTGCCAGCTCAATGTGGGTTTAAGTCTTCTTTCGGGGCCCCTACCACCGAGCTTGTGGCCCTCGCAAGGGCTGCCCAAACCCACACGCAAGGAAGAGGGAGTGCACACGCAATGTCCTCCCAGTCACTCAGTTCCCATAAATTGAGACCGGGCATGGCTGAGCACACATTGACCTAAGCCGGGTCCAGCACGTGCCATGGAAGCAACAGTGCCTGCGTGTCTCTTTGCCTTCCAGCCCTTTCCTTTCACGGTGCAAAGACTGAAAGTAGCTGCCAGCTGCCATGGTGAGTTTGGGAGGGACAAATCTCACTGCAACTCATAAATGAAGCAAATTCGATACCGACAGCCATCGACAAGGCAAAAATATTTTTAAAAAACCCCTAGGATGTCATTTTTACAGTTGCTCTCTGGCTCTTTTCTGACCATAACCACACTTCAAACACTAGTTCATGGTGCAAACAGCCAGCAACATACTGCTGGAAGCTTGTGGAACAAACTACCCACTTTGCAGAGACAGCAACAGCCCAGGTAGACCCGGGTGAGCCAGCTCGCTTGAAGGCTGCGCCAAGACAAGACTACTTGCTTGGCTCTGGGATGCAAACCACAGCTCGGAGCCATTGATGCTGGCCATCTGCATGTGAAAAAGCAAACATATAAATAAAAATTACTGTGAATGGCAGAAAATGATGCTGGAGAACATTCTCACTGGCTTGGCTTCTCCTTTGCCCTGGAAGCCGAGCTGTGCCGCAGCCAACACTCGGCCAGAGCCAGCCTGCGATTGCTCGCCCACCTCTGCGCCCGGGTGTGCGGGCTGGGCTACACACCTTCTCCCACCCACGCTTGTTGGAACAAGGGAGAGGCTGTACGCTTGCAGTTTTGAAAAATTGTTAATAAAAATGCCCATGGTTGGTCAGAGCTCTTTTTCAAAAAAAAAAAAAGAAAAAAATTGGTTTTGAATATCACAAACCCGCCTGTACTGCAAAAACTCATCTACCACAGGTCAGTTCTGCTAACAGCAGAGTTTGCTTTCTGCAGAGAACTGATCCATCATCTGCCCAGGGTTGGGTGAGGATGGAGGGCAGAGAACTCGCTGGGCTGCCTCTGCGACGGCCCTGCTGCATGACCCAAAGAGCTCGTGTCAGCTCTCTCCCGTGGTAGCTGGCTTCTGCCTTTGAAGGCAGGGGAGATTGACGCTCCTTGGCTGCACCATTGCCACCAAACTGGATCTTGGGGGATGTTGGCAGGGACACCCCAGTACTCAAGCGGGGTGCAAAGCACAGGAAACAGCTGGGACAGATTCTGCGCTGAATTCCTCGCTCACATGCGGCCGCTCTTGAACATGTAACGCCCTCACTCTGTTTGCTGGATCTTAAAAAAAAAAACCAAGATGAGCCAAGAAGTGCTGGATACCTAATCTGAAAGCTGCCGCATGACAAAAACCAGCCTCAGCCTCTCATTTTTACTTCTTTTGGTAAAGGACAGCTGGGCAGCTCTGCGTTTCCGTGGATCTGAAAGTCTGGTAACACCCAAAGCCATTGAGATAAATGGACCCTTTGGCCAGTGTCAAGCCTGTTTGGGAAAAGATGGAGCTTCTAAAGGATGGAGCTGCGTGACCCAATGCAGTCTGGGCGAGGAAGGGAAGCCCAGGGATGTGGTGACTGAGCCAGGACTGCCCTAGGGACACACGTCACATCAATGCATTGGACATAAGGGAAGTCACCCAGAGAAAGCCTTTGTGATTGCCCCAGGAACAGGGAAAGCTGTCACCCATCTGCCCTGCTAACAGGGCAAGAGTTTCTCCCACCTCCACCCCTCCTTTGGAACAGGATTTATAGGACGGGAGCTATTTATTTCTAGCCCTCGTGACCAGATGTGCGAGAGCCACGCCGCACCCAGCACTTGGCTCTTCGAGCCCAGCCATAATCTCTTCCTCTTGCTCTTTACCACATTCCTGCAGCCTGGGCTGAAACCACTGCAAGGGCTGGGACTCTCCAGCAGGCAAAACATGCAAAAAGATCCAGAAAGACCAACCAGGTGACACCACCCCATTCACACAGACTCACCAGCCCCTACGGTTTTCCCCACCATCGCAAACCCCGCCGCTGCAGCACACCCTTCTGCTCACCCCCCAGTTCCCA
>NW_010391558.1:7787-12371 GCF_000710305.1 Buceros rhinoceros silvestris | reverse complement strand
CCCCCAGCCCCTCCGTTTTCCCCCCCCACCGCAACCCCCGCCGCTGCAGCACACCCTTCTGCTCACCCCACCGTTCCCAGCGGAGTTCATTAATGCAGCTGACCCTCCTGAAGATCATAATTAAAAAAAGAGAGGCAGGTAGCACACCCTTAAATTGAGAGGGTTTCGTAATGGTTAAACCCTGGCCTGGAGCCAGCCCGCAGCTCTGAAAGCTCAGGGGCAGGAGAAGGGGACTTAGGAGCTGAACTCCAAGTTGCACAACTGGTCCCATGCATGGGGCCAGCCAAAGCCCCACATCAGGAGGCTGAAGTCAGATCTCGATCTGAATTTGGTGGCTTGGGCCTGTTTCAAGAATCACAAATTACCTCTACTTATTATTATTAATAATAATACAGTGTTATTTTATGCAGGAGCTTTGAGGTTCATTGTGATACGCAGACAAGCGGTTAGACCGGGGCGAAACACGCAGCTGGCAGGAGCAGGTGGGATTTGCATTGTCTCCAGCGGTTCCCAGGGCTGGGGCCGAACTCTGCCTGAACTCCATGATGGGAACACACCGTGTTCCATGCTCGGCACCACCTGAGCTCCACGCCAGCCCCCAGATCCCAGGCTGCCTTGAATCCCCCCTCCCAGCTCCATGAAAGCAGCAGTGCAGCCTCCTGCACCTTCACAGTGAGAGCCACCGGCTGCATGGTCACGAGCCCAGGGCTGGCTCTTCTGCCAGGGAAGAAATTTCACCAGCCAGGAGGTCAGACACCAGATCAATTCAGTTCAGCTCACAGGTCTGCCTAAGGCAATCTTGGTGGGCTTTGGGGAAAAAAACAGTGAATATCGTTGTTGTTCTTCTTGTACTGCCCTATTTTGGGAGTTTCTTTAGTAAAAGAAGAAAGAAAACTGCAAAATCAAGGTGTTGCTTCAACCAACCAAAGAAGGAGGGAGGGCTGGAGCCAGGGGAAGACCCACTGGAGCATCTCTTTCCAACCTCAATTCCAACAGATTTCCAAGAGCTCAGCCTGAGCCACTGAAGATCTCCATACCGAGCCAAACCAAGCCAGCAAACCCCTCCGTGCTTCCCAGACAAGCAACATTTCTGCTCCACAACCTCCCACCAGCTCAGAACCTGGTCCCAACCCCTCAGAGGACAGTTTCACTTCTCCTCCGTCTTGATGCAACACAAAGCCTTCTCCTGACAGGCACAGCCAGGTCAGTGTTATCACACTGCCCACCTTCAGGCTACGACGGCTGGAAGAGCTGATCATGTTCCTCAATCCCGTCTGCAAACGAGGGCTCACTTCCCGCTGGCTGAGTGACCACGGGCACTTTGTCCCTTTAAATCCTCATCTTCGGCCAACGATACCCAACACCAAGCAACCCTCGCTGCAGACGCTCAACGTCATCAGATTCAAGGAGTGGGTAATTAATATTGAAAGGTGTGATTGCAGCCGAGCAGGCCAGCTAATCAGCTACTGATTTTGCTCTAATGCCCTCGATCATCTAGAAACACAATCTGGAGGTGGTGGGAGGGACAGGGGAGCATGAACTGGAACTGCAGTGGAAATGGAGTATCCCTTTCCACATCTAAACACCACAGAATTACAGCAGCGATTCTGGGGGCAGTTTGGTATTGCCTTTAACCATAAAACACAAATTCCATTTCCCATCCTGCACTGCCATCGCACAGACCCATCCCACCCACAAGGACACAGCCAGGCCGAGACCGTTCAACTGATGCAGCTCTAAGCACAGGAGAAAGTGCTGAGCTCTAGAGATCTATCACAGATCATCAACTCTGTGGGTTTTATAAAACCCTCTGAGGTGATGGATGACTGTGACTGTCTTCAGAGATGCCACAAAAAATCAGTCTCTACAATTTCATGCAAACCAAACCCCGTGCTTCAGGTACGGGGTATTTTATCAGAGCACTATCTCATAGTGCTCTGGGGTCCTGTTCTGAGGAGCTGGAACCATCATCTGGTTGATTTGGCTTCAGGGAACTATCAGTGGCTTAGTGAAACTCAGCGCCCCAGGGTCACCACAGCCTGGACCTCTGCAGAGCAGGCAGTTCTCAAGAATGACACAGCTGAGACCTACCGCCACATCCCATCCTCCCCCCGGTCTTACCCCTAACAACATCTCTTCTCTAAAAAAGCCATCGTGTGGCACAGTCACTGAGCAAAGCCCGCGAATCTCCTGGGCCAAGCTCTTTGTTTTCATCCCAGAGAAAAGAGGTGGAAAGCTAATCCTGTGCCGAGAATTCCATCCTCTCTTTTCTGCAGACCTGTGAGCCCATCACCAGTCACAGCGTGGGGGGACTGAAAACACTCCCATGAGGGTTTCCACACCTTCCCCTCCCGCTGTTGGAGGGGAGGACAGCCCTGGGATGGCAGGACAGTGAGAAAGCACACAGACCTGGGAATCATCTTCAGCGAGGCTGAGTCCCGTATTTGTTTTGGATGCCAAGCCCGGTGCGTTGGGTTAGATGTTAGTCAAACTGACCTTTCCTGTTTTCTGAGTCAACGGTCTTAGATCAGGCACGTCAGGCACAAGATGTTGAAAATTAATCAGATGGCATGTGGTGGGAGCAAACAGCCTCGAGTTCAGCTGAAGGGAGGACCTCTAAAGCTCTGCTAAAAAGCCTTCCTGGGGCCACCACCAGCTGCTGCAGAAGAAAGCTCCCACGAAACACCGAGCAGCCACAACCCCACCACAGGGTCAGCTGAAATCACTCAGCATCCTGCAAGGTCAAACTTCAGCGCTGATGGTCCTACAAGGCTAATCCTGCTGACTGCCAGGATCAAGCCTGCACGGGAGGGCAGCACTGGTTGCTCTGGGAGGGCTCTGGCTGAGGGCAGCAGCACCAGGCAGGGAGTTACTGGGTCAGAGCACCAGCTTTGTTAGCCCAGTCCACCAGATTCGCCCCAAATAGTCCAAGAATTTGTGATATTTGCCTTAATGACCCTACCCAGGCAGAGGGGTCTCCTCTCACACATGGACATGCTCCACAGCTGTGCTCCTGGCTTTTTCTTTCACAAAAGCTGCCAGACCAGTAAGACTGAATTTGATTTTCTTGGAGGAATTTTTTTTTTTGTCCCCAAAATATATCCCTCCTACCCCAGCTCTACAGAAAAAATGTGGGGGTTATCTGTGTAGTTTTAGGTAATTTTGGAGACCTCACATTTGTCACCTCAGGGACTGTTGTTCAGACTGTCTCCGAGAAACAGATCTCTTGGAAATTACCTGTCTGGACAGCAGACCTGGACAGTCAGACCTCAAAAGACAGAGGATCTGATTCGGGACCTGGAGACGGTCTTGAGACAATGTAGGACAAATGATAAGATGAAAGACAAGCCAAAAACTGAATAAAAAGTCCATGAGGAGTTGCATGGGCAGCAGGAGAGAGGAGTCTGCCTTCCTACAGATAGTCCTCGGCACCTGTGTATTCTCTGAGGTCTAGTACAGGGCAAGCTCACGTTGCTGTTCTTTTTCGCAGCAGTGTTTTACTGTATCTTCACAAATCGCCAAAAAAACTGATCTCTTCAACATCCTCTTTGTCGAATTTGGCTGAAATCGGAGCAGGAGCTCAAAAGGAGGACACAGGTCACCAGCGAGGGAGGAGGAGACACATGTACACATGCCCGCACTGTTTGGTTTGAGCTCAGGCTCACAAAAGGGATGCTAAGAAGCCTCACTAATAGGAAACTGGAAAAAAAAAAACAACAACCCAACTTTGTTTTATAAAGAGCAAACATTCCCCACTGCCAGGCCCTGGGGCTGGTGGCACGAGGATGGTCCCATCCTGGGACCGGCAGAGCAGCCCTGTCCCAGCAGAGCTGATCCAAAAATCCTCCTTTGTTCCTCAACTTGGCTCCTTGAGTTCTCTCTGCTTTTTTTTTTTCCTTTTTCTTTTCTTTTTTGCCTTTTTTTTCCCCCCACAAGGTAACAATACCTCCTTTCAGGCGCTGCCAAAGTCCTACTCAAGCCCACTCAGATAAGAGCTGGCAGGAAAGGTAACTGCCATCAATATTTCGGTGAATGTTAACTACCTGAGGACAGCCTGGGTGGGGGATCACAACAGGCGGTTAGAGCACCTGGGCTATGTTTAAAAACACCACATGAAAAACCATCTCCCTCCCCGGATCCCCCTGAATTCCCAGTAAAGTCTCTCCAGTTCAAGTGGCTGTACAGGCAGCGCTTGGCGCGTCGGGACTAAGTCGACAGTCGTGCTCCACACGAAGGTACGTTCTCATGATGCTTCTTTTGCGGCTGTTTCATTTACTCCGCTAAAATATTATTCTTCAGCCAGAGTTTATTTTGGATAAGTGCGGCAAGTAGAACTTGTAGCCCTAAAGTCTCCACTGCGGGTCTCAGAATTAAATGGTAAAAATAAAATAAAATAAAATAAAACAAAATCAAATTGGGGATGGCTGGTTTTTTGCCGAGGTTCCCCCGCTATTGCTCCCTCACCTGGGCCAAGGGAAGGCAGGGTTTTCTCTGTCTCTTCGGAAGGCAGCACCTGTTTTCATCCTTTTCTTCCAAGTTAAAAAATCATCTTGTGTGTTATGAGTAGGAGCCCGGGATTACGAT
>NW_010391558.1:7029-7671 GCF_000710305.1 Buceros rhinoceros silvestris | reverse complement strand
GAGCGGTTTCAGACTGACAGCAAATTAAACTACAAGCCAAGGTATATATACACCCTTCGGAGACGTATTTGTAATAGGTTTTTTCCTAAAACCAGCAAATATAATGATATTCTGTCATGGAGTCTGAGACTTTCTGTGTTATTATTAAGACAGCGCAAACATTTCTAGGTAAAAAACTGGGAGCTGGATGGTGTTATTCTCAGAATAAGCTTTTCCCACTTAGCAGCAGGATGATTTTTTTTTCTCATGTTCGTGCAAAAAAAGTATGATTTTTGCCAAGCTAAATGGCCAGCGCATATTTCTAATCTGTCACGGATAGGAGAGGCAGGTAGAGAGGCAGATGCAGAGCAACCCGTACTCCCTGCCCTCCCCATTTCTGGTTTTCTATCATTTGCTATATTAATTTTAACACGATGAGTGTAACGCTATTTTTTCTTTTAACCGTAAGCTTCTGCCGCAGCCGTTCCTTCTTTTTTTCAAACATAAATAAGGCAAATGAAAACAGAAGGACAATGGAATAAATTATAACCCCTTGCAAAGTTTCAGTGATAAACATATGGCTAAAAGAAAAGCAATTCTTTTTACAGAGTAAATTGATTTAGAGAGAAATTAAAGCAGCCCCTCTGGCTCGGGTGGCCCGCA
>NW_010391558.1:6266-6886 GCF_000710305.1 Buceros rhinoceros silvestris | reverse complement strand
AGAAAAAGAAAAGCAGCCCCTCGGGCTCGGGTGCCCAGCACCGGAGCAGCTGCCAGGCTGTCCGGCCCGTTGGAGGCTCCAGGTCTGGATGGGACCATACAGAGACCTGCACCTCGGTCCAGCCCCAGATCAGCCGATAATTTCAGCACCTTTTGAACTAGGCTCACATCCTCACCACAGCCCCTTGGCCACCACCCGCCCTGGGGAACTACCTTAATTATCAGCAAAAAGGGGAGGAGATGGGTGAAGCAACCGACCACCGCAGGGCTGCTGCTCTGCCAGGAGCATCCCACCAGCCCCGAGCCCCCGGGTCCCCAGCAATGCCATCCAGATGCCACCAGCAAAAACAGGCACCTTAAAAATGCCTTGAAATGCTTTTCCCACAGGAAAAGGCGCCTGGGAGCTGCTTGGTGTCACGTCCCTGCCTTCCCAGGGCAGAGCATCCATGGCGATAATGTGTCCCACACTCAGCAGCATCCTCAGGGCTATGAAAATGCTCAGTGCTGGCTCCCGGGCACATCCTGCCCCAAGCTGATGGGGAGACACGGCTGCACCCAGTGGCCAGGGCAGAAAAGCACCCAAATTCAAGCAGAGCGATCCGGGACCGTGGCAGGTGGCGG
>NW_010391558.1:5651-6141 GCF_000710305.1 Buceros rhinoceros silvestris | reverse complement strand
CACAAAGCCAGGCACCAAGCAGCCAGGGATCAGGGTGGCCCTGAGCACCCCTTTTGCTCTCCCCACTTCCAGCAGCCCCAAGGAAGAAATAAAACACAAAACACCAAAAAAACTTTTTATCTAAATTTGTAGACATGTCTTAAGATGATTTATGTTCTAAGTAAAATAAAATATTTATATAGCGCTCAGGCACCCAAGTATGTACTTGGCATAGAAGAGGAACAGCAAGACACAGATACACATTTTTTTCAGTCCACACGAGCGCATGCATACGTGAGTCTGTGTTTAGAGATATATATATATAACTAAAACAAATCCCTGTTTATTACTCAGTAGAGAAAACTGCAGGTTTTTTACATAAATAATCCCAGTGTAAATAAACTCCCCACCCTGAGCAAACTAAAAGTGATCCCATAGCAGATTTCTCTATTTTTCAAATAAATCATCGTTCCACCCGAACATGGACCTGGCAGCTAGAATTTCCAAATCC
>NW_010391558.1:4044-5460 GCF_000710305.1 Buceros rhinoceros silvestris | reverse complement strand
CCCCTCCCCCCCTCCCCCCTTTTTTTTTTTTAATTTCTTTTTTTAATTGGAGGAGCGGGAGGGGCGGGCGCTGCCACGCTCGTTGGCCCATAGGAAATCGGTGACCCAGGGACATCTGCAAGCCATTAGGACACAGACTTCAGGTAGCTCCCAGAAACACGTGCTGTCCACATTACACCCTCCAAGGATATTTCCACAACTTTACTTCTCCAAATAAACAGTCGGGCTCTCCCTGCATTAGCGAGGAGCTGCACAAACAGGTAGAGAGAATGGCAGTTTTATTCCCCCTTCCAGTTCTGATGGATTTCTTGTAAGCTGTTGCTGGGCCGTGTAATTTGAACTATCGCTTGGAAAACATAATAGGGCCAGTTTAAAATTACGGCCATTTATTTATCTGTATGCGACTATGAAACATCAGGGACGATTTGCACAGCGTGTTAGCTCGCTTCCACGCTACGCCCCGGCTGCCGCGTAGAGGAACGTGTTGCACAGAGCAAACGGCTCAAAATAAAACTAAAAATAATAATACATATATCAACTAGAATCAACCAGGGATTATAATTGGGCTGAGCTTTTTTTTTTAATTTATAAGCAGGTTTTACAGCTTCTAAAGCAATTCTGCTTCTCCACAACCACGCTAAGAGAGCGAGCTCTCACGAGGCCACGCATGTCCCTGCAGGAGCGCGGGGTTGCGGGTGGTGGCGGCCGATCCACAGTGAGCGCAGGCAGCGACATCGACAGCAAAACATTCACCTATTTCTAAAAAACTGGAAAAAAGTAGGTAGAAGGTGCTGCTGACCACCTCCCACAAGCACTCCAGGGCATTTCTCCTTTTCTGGAGAGCTCAGTATTGTTACGAATAAAAACGACATCCTTTGTCCTGGTTACCGGAGCTTTACTTCTGGCTTTGATCAGTTTACCAGGAGTGATCGAACCAGATTGACCCGTCTGAGCAGCTGATGGAGCAGCGCTTCCAGCCCTGGCTGACAGCTGCGCCGAGGGGACGGCCGGGGGATGCCGGGGCTGGCACAGGAGGCAAACCCACAGCCAACAGCAAGCACCGGACACCTCGGATGAGGCCAAAAGTAGCCACACAAGCACCTCAGGGAAAAAAAAATAAAATCAAGAATAATAATAATTCTCCTCTTTTTCTCCTAGGGTAAAAACCCAGCACTTTGGGGAGGGTATTTCCATTCCACTTTAACAGAGCCTGATAAATTTTCCATTTAGCCAAGTTCGCAGAGCTACAAGCCAAAGGCTGCGAGCAAATAAATAAATAAATCAGCGCCCACCCCCCCGAACGCATCGCTTTCATCTCCAGAAAAGAGCTTTTGTGCAGGACACAGTTGTGCGCAGCGGTTTCCAGCTGTGGCCAAAGGAGCAGAAGAGAACGGCGAGGTTGTGTCTGTTTAGGGT
>NW_010391558.1:3707-3919 GCF_000710305.1 Buceros rhinoceros silvestris | reverse complement strand
GCGGCGCCCGCGCCCGAGCCAGCGGCTGTTAAAACTCCTCGGGCACTGCTCGCCTCTGAGATCCAGACTCCAAAACGGGAGCGAGAATAAATCTGCCCCTGGATCTTCCTGCGGGGGAGCAGCTCAGCAAACCGGGGAGCTGCCGCTCGGCACTGGCATTTCTCATTTGCAGAGTTCACAATCCCCGCTTTCCTCCTCCTTTTCTCAGGTTC
>NW_010391558.1:0-3644 GCF_000710305.1 Buceros rhinoceros silvestris | reverse complement strand
TGAGCCCAGAGAGCACACTGCCTTTACCGCCATCCCTGAGACCCAACCTAACCCTCACCACCTCCGGCAGGATCCGGCCCCCGGCAGCTCCATGTTCCCGGGGTGGTTTTTCAAGAGCCGAACCTCGACACTCTCTGAAGCGGTGCCGTTCCACCAGCCACCACAACCGTGCAGTTATTTAGCAGCTAAATCAGACAGACGTGGCCAAACTAAGGCTGCCACCCCGCTCGGCCCCTGTAAATAACCAGAATCACTTTACAGCTGCACTGAGATGATTCTTCTGAAGCTTCTGAATTTCTTTCACTTTATTCTGTACAGCGAGTCCATCGAGATGCTAGTTTAGCCATGAATTAAAACACCGTAAGAGCAAATATCTGGGAGTCTTTAGGCTCCCTGTGACCTCAAACACCAAAAAAGGGGGATAAAACGCCCGTCCTCCAGCCTTCTCACCCATCCCCAGTCAGCATTTGCCAGGTTTAAATCAACTCTGTGTTGTATCCAGCCGAAGCAGCTTTCGAGGGAGGTGTTTTACCAGGACCGGCCACAGAAACAGATTTTTTAAAATTAATACAAGGATGGAAATATACAATATCAAGGAATTCTCAGGTAAATTTACCAAATTAATGGCAGCTCTGCCCCCAGTACAGCACCACTCACTCGGTCTTTTTTGGTTTTTAAGTGTACAACAACCTCCCAAAAAGGACACATCAGAATGTGCCCGAAAAAGTCTTGGGCTTTTGAAAAATAAAGAGATATAGTACAAAAAGAGACATGAGCGCAACTCTGCGCCAAGCAGAGGCTGCGAACCCTGCTCGGGAGGCCGCAGCACTCACATCCAACAGGCACGAGGTCACCTCTGGACCAGCTCAAATCCATCGTGGCACCAAGTGCCACCTCAGCAGGGACTCAACACTGACCTCGTGTCCCGGGGACGGTGGCCAGTGACGGCTCTTGGGAAGGTCACCTGGACAGCAAAGCACAAGCTCCATTCCCTCGTCAGTAACGCTCTTGAGACGGGAAAGAAATTCATGTCGCTTAAGGCAGCGACACTCACACTGGAAAGATGCAGGACGCCCACCCTGGCGACCCGACCACGACTGGAAAAAGGTGCTGGAGAAAAATTAACCCAAACCACCAACATCCTGTGCCACACAGGAAACTGTTGGGTGCCGACCACGGGGACCCTCCCGGCTCGCAGCCCTCAGTCACAGAGAGGAAAAACCCGCTGCTGGTGATACCGTGTGCGTGGAGAGATGCAACATAACTCTCATTTTTAAGACAGTGCCATTGTTCAGGATGGAGTGATTTTTAGAGAAGGGAGAGATAACTGCACTGCAGTCCCGTGCTGCACCACCCCGGGAGCCGCCTGCCAAAAGCTGCCAGCCCTCGCGTAAACTCAAGGGCACGGTCGTGTCTGACACTCAGATCACTAATCGATGCAGTTTTGGCACCAAGATGAAGGGATGTGTGCGGGGATGCTTTTGTTTTTAAAGAATTCTGCTATAACCCAAATCTTGAGGCTTTGCCCCCATTTCACATCAGGGAGAGCGTTTCCCGGGACAGGGAGGCAGTGCCTAGGGCTTCTCGCTGAAGCAGGGGAGACGGATTCACGCCAGAGCACGGAGGCACCACTGGCCCAGGGTGAGGTCAGAGGGGACAGGTGACATCACAGCCTCCCCGTGAACCGCCGTCCCTCAGCCGGGGTCGGACCCTGCAGGGAGAGGACAGGCACACGGGCTTTAGGAAGGAGAAAACTTCCTCAGGATCAAAGCTGGAGCTGGACCAACTCCCCCCTCCCCCCCGCCACCGCAGCTCCCACACAACATTGGTGCAACACAAATCGCTTCAGCACAACGGAGCTGATGCGCATCACGTCGTACCTATAAGGTTTGGGGGAAATCCTCCCGAAACACCCCTTGCGGGTGCTATTCCCTTCACTCCCAAAGCTGCCATCTCCGCTCGCTGCCCAGGGGCTCGACGAGCTCATTTCCTAAAAACTGGTGATTTGATTCAGCACAAGGCAGGAAACACCCACCAAACGAGGGCTAGAACCCACGCGCCCCTCGCGAGAAATCTCTCCTGCTATCTGAGCTTGCCCCTTTCGATAAAACCCTGGTAATTCTTTAAGAAAAGAAAACTTCCCTCCTGACGCAAAGGCAGCAGCAGCAGCTTGTTGCTTTAAAGGAAACTTCGAACCTGTGATTAATCAGCTTGTGCAGATCATCTGAGGAGTCCATTGGAACTGGAAATAATAATTCAGAAATTATAAAATCACACCCGGGAACTGGGAAGCTCTTTCCCATTTCTCCTTTGTTTATTGTTCAAACTTGTCAAACCACTTTCTTTTGTTAAAACAGCTTCTCCCCGAATGAAAAGGCAGAGTCCCCTTTCAGCAGATGGACTCTCCGCATGAAAAATGTCCTAATTATTACACTTTTCATTAAAGCAATTATCCTCCCCCGTTGTTTTTGTGTCTCTCTCTGCCAATCCGCAGTAAAGCCACAGAACAATCTGGTGTCACCAAATTTTTCTCCTCCAGGTACGTTTGCTCTGATTTTTGCCACAGCCGAGATAAGAACAATCCTCTGCCTGACTTTTCTTCGCTGTCCCTACCACAAACCCCTGAATCAGAAGAGGTTTGTGGAGCTGAAGTCCACCCAGGCACCAGCCTGCAGCTGAAACTGCCAAGGGAAAATTGTGCCAAATTATCTCCTTCAGCATTTGCTCTAAGTTTACCTTTTTCACTGCAAATAACGATACAAAACTCAGCGTATCTGCCCTCGGACTCCTGCGCGTTTAGCGAGTCAGGATCTATGACGCTGCGAAAAGCGTCTTTGCTGTTGCAGGCATTAAAAAACCCCCAGATCACCCTCTGTTCTGTCAGATAAAGGCTCTGGAAACCGGACAGACACTTACCTTCAAACTCACCCAAAGGAAACTACTTCCCAAAAGTTTGCAAGCAAAATAAAATCATAAATCTGAGGGAGAAGTAGCAAGAGACAAGCAGGGTCTACCAGGGCGACTGCTCCAAGCGCATTTATTCAGAGCTCCTTCCCCCGCTGCCTTTTGCCTTTTTTTTTAATGGGTTTTTTCATGTATCATTTCCAATACCATTAAAATGCGCTTATGAACCTAACGGTGACAACCGAGATAAGGGACCCGCAACAGGGCACGGCCAACTGAGCCGGCCGCTGCCCCCAGGACCGTCCAACAGCACAAAGGCTGCAAATCAAAGCAGCAAATTAAAGCAGCTTCCATAAAGCACCAACTTTAACGCTCGAGTTGAAATGAAAAATTATGTTCTGCAGATTTGCTAAGGGGAAGACTGGGAGAAGGTCTCTGCCCCCCGCCCGAAACGCAGCCGTGGAGCCGAAGGCGCAGGGGAGGGATGTGGGGAAGGAGGGCAGCTCGCCTTCGCTTCTCCCCGCACACCCTTCAAACCCGCGGAAGATGAGCTGCGGTTCGCTGCGGGAGATAATGGCTCCTCGCCCACCCCTGCTTAATTCTTACGAGCGCTGCAAGGCAGTTTGCGAGTAAAACCACAGACACTGCCCGGCTCACTACAAATATTTGCATTTTTCTGGAAAGCTCCCCCTGCTTATTTGTTCGCTTTTTGTTTTGATGACAAAAAGAGTTGGGTCACC
>NW_010391557.1:7869-9720 GCF_000710305.1 Buceros rhinoceros silvestris | reverse complement strand
CACGTTTCCCCGCACAGACCCTGCAGCACACTGGTAAGCACTGGCGCTGGCATTGCCATTGCCCCTGCGGCCCCACAAAGCCTGGAGCAACGCCTGGAGTCAGCAGAGCCTCCGCTTCCTGAGCAAAAGAAATAGATTCTTCAACGGCCTGTGGGAACACCATCCCCACAGCATTACCCCCATCTCTCCCACAAAGAAGTTCAAGGCTCTTTCCAAGGCTGCTGGGAGGGTCTGGATTTGAGGTGGGCACAAGCTCCAGATGTTCATCACAGGCAAGAAGTTAAGTCACCAAGATCCTTCAGGCATCACCGCCACATCCCAGCTGAACCCTCCTTCCAGTGACATTCGCCTGGTTGTTTCAGTGCAGTCTTTGGGGAGAAAGACACGTGAAAGGGACGTCCTGATAAAAGCCAAAGGTGCTGGACATGTCAAGGACAGGCTGCTCCTACTGCCAAAGCCCAGCAAAACTGAGGGAATGGCTACAGCGAGAGACAGGGCCAGAGCCCTCCCTGCCCCATGGTTCCTCGAGGTGCAGTCCAGAAACAGGAACACCAGCCAAAAGCGCTGCCTGCTGAGGCAGACAGAGAACATCCTTTTCTGTGAACAACTCTAGACGCGAGCCATAGACCTGCTCTGAAGCTCCCGGGGAGCTTCCAGCCCTCCTGGCCCGCAGCCTCCCGGGAGGCGCCGGAGCTGCTGCTCAGCAGCATGCAAAACCCACATTTTAATCCATCCGTAAGCTCCCCAGCATCTTACTCACCCAGGCTGCCTCAGCCCAGCATTTGCATCCCTAACAACATCATCCAAGGCCAGGCTGGCCGTCTCCTCCAGCGAGCTGCTGGGAACAGGAGCACCAGGACACTTCCAAAAACCCCCAAGGACCTGGAGCACCTCCCTGCTGACTGCCACCACCCACAGAGCATCCCAGGTCCCGGCAGAGAGTTGTTCTCTACCAGCAAGTATTCCTTCCAACAAAAGACACCGGGAGTTTCAGCCCCAAAGTGGAATAAGCAGGGTGGAAGAGGAGCAGGACGAAATGTCACCAGTCCTGCTCCAAAACACGGCTGTTCCTTGAAGGGAAAAGCACTGGGGACAAAACCAAAGGCCTCTGCAAGCCTTCTCCCAGCTCCCAGGCCAGTAAGGGGGGGAAGATGTTCTCTCCAGGAGCTCAGGCAGGTCCCTGGACAGAGGCTGCAACAGCCCTGGTGCAGCACCTCACCCGGAGGATGTCAGCTAGTGAGCTGCGGCAGCGTAACAGCTCACTTTGACAATATGGATCAGAAGAAAACAAGATCATCATTTAAGGAACTGGAACAGATCAAAGGGAGTTCAAAAGCACAGAGTGCACGGGATGTGTGACAGTTGTGTCGCTGGCCAGGACGCTGGCTTATCCTGAGGTTGGGTGATCGTTTGATAGTTGATACAAACCCTGGATGCAAGGTACCATGAGACTGCTGAAGTACGTGAACCTCCTGTTTGGCTGCATATTCCGGGCTCCATCTCTATAGCTATAAAAGACGCTTGTGGAAAATAAAGTTTGCTTAGCTGCCTCAAGCTGAGTCGTCTTTCTTTTCAGTCTGTCACACCCCGGGCTCCCCAGAAGAGCTGTGCCCCTGCGCCGGCGCTGCTCTGCCTGCGGCACAGGAGGTTCCCACCCGAACACGCCGGATCCGCAGCTGGAACGACTTCCAGGAGATAACCCAGGTTCACACTTCCTGGCGAGCCCGCCCTGCCCAGCACCGCAGCACGGCCACTTGCACAAGAGCCGCCCAGGATTTCTTAGCCGCCCGGCACAACAGGCAGTGAGGTTGCAAAACGGCTGAAGAGGAAGAGAGAGTCGCTGCAGAGCCT
>NW_010391557.1:7258-7631 GCF_000710305.1 Buceros rhinoceros silvestris | reverse complement strand
GGGGTGACAGGTCACTGACACCCACAGTGGCACCGTCTGCTAGCGCGACCAGCCTCTGCCTTTTTGCCAAAATGAGTGGCAATATAATAAGTTAAAACTGTTCTTCAACACTGAGCTGGCAGATGGAGCAAGGCATCTCCTGAAAATAAAAACCTGTCGCTGTTACCAGACACCTCCTGCGGCTTTTACTTTATTTATTATTTGTGTTAAATAGCCTGTGGATACCATACATACTTTCTGGTTTGGACCCGATTGCAGACACCTTCCCCATGGCCCAGCAAAGATGCCCAGGATGCCATCCCCACTTCTGAACAGTGCCACGCGGACCCGGCTCCTGCCCGCAGGAACGGGCACGAAAAACAGAGGGTTGCGG
>NW_010391557.1:5333-7129 GCF_000710305.1 Buceros rhinoceros silvestris | reverse complement strand
GGGGCGGAGGGCACGCCCTGCCAAATTTCCAGAGCAGCCCCAGCTTGTGTTCCAGCTGCATTTCCCTGAAAACACACATTTGGCAGGAGGTCCGAGGAGCCGTTTGAGAGGCTGCCCTAGCTCGGTACCACGGAGCAGGGCCAGAGGACACCGGGAGGACAGCAGACAGGGAGAGCAGCAACTCCATTCCTGAACACTCAGCAGAAGATGTTTCCACCCATGTCTGCCCCGTAGAAATCCAGGAGGTGCCACAGACAGGGGCAGCACAGAGTCCAGACCTGCTGTACCCAGCTTTAGCCCCTTCCAGCGTGTCAGGCATATGGCAATGACGACCCCGGGGCCAATTTACCCCCCTCTTCTGGGTCCAGCAGAGCTGGAGAGGTGGAACTCCAGAGAGGCGCCCGGTGGAGCTGGCTGCAGGCAGGGGCACACGAAGCCAGGCAGCAGAGTTAACTATGATGACAAAAGAAACGAGCCCATCCCTCCACTGATCCCAAACCGGGTAAGAGCAGCGCTGCAAAGTCCCATCCTGGCTGGGCGCCCCAGGAACATTCAGATCTGGGTTTGCGTTTTGAACTTTATCTCTCGTTTAGGCTACAGCTCACTGGCCGGCCAGGCACAGGATCACATGCAGCCCTGACGCCAACGGCTCAAATAATCTCATTACACATGACAGCAAGCGCCGTGCCAGCTGCAGAACGCCTGAGCCAGCGCGCTCACCTGCCCTCTCCGCTGGCAGAGAAGATGGGCACCGACACGACACCCGGATTCACGGCAAGACGCCGTCATTGCCCCTGGCAGCATCTGACCAAAGGCAGAGCCACAGCGGAGCTCCATGTGCTCCCAGCAGCACTCAGAGAGGAGCCACCCTGGTACCCCATCCCGCACCCCCTCCTGACAGCACGGACCGTCCCACTACACTCCTCGTGACATTTCTGTGGCTCGCAGTGTCTCCAGCAAAACTCGTGTTTCAGGTCCTCTCGGGTCAAGGGGATCCACTGGCACTTGTGGACTCGCGGCTGTTAGTCCCTGCCCAAGGCCACGAAGGAAACAGTAAGTTAATGCAACCATTAAACCTGCCAGCCGCTGTAATCCCTACCTCAAATTGGTAAGATATTAAAAGGCTGAAATCTTTGAAGTGACTCAGCCACGAGGTACAAAGAAACAACAGCTTAAGAGGCTGTTAAAGCTCTCTGCATTCAGACTTGCTCTTGTGTGTCCTGCTCTAACCCCTGTGCGCTGCTCCCCATCCGTCTCCACAGGGGAACCCGCCGCAGAGACGAAAGGCCTCTCCATGACGAGCCTCCGGCCACACAACCCCTCGTGCCAGCCAGGGCTGAAAGGAGGATCTCTTTTAGCATCCTGCAGCCAGGAAAGACGAGGGGCATCCATGGAGGGGATCCCACCTGCAATGGGATGCGGGCCTCAGAGGCTTTTAAAACCCAGCCCAGAGGGGATCCCACCTGCAATGGGATGCGGGTCTCAGAGGCTTTTAAAACCCAGCACCAATGTCCTCACCAGAGGTGGCCACCAGAGATGCTCAACAGCTCTGGACCACACCAAAACACTGATTGTCCAGGCTCCAGACAGGCTTCCTGGGGAGCTGTCAGCTCCTGAGCCAGCCTCTGGGGCTGGTGGGGGGGTGGGTCCCCGAAGCCCCCCCCCCCCAACCCCCCCCTCCTCCCAACCCAGCCTGCAAGCTCAAACAGGTCCTGAAGACCCTCTCCCAGCTCCTGCCTCACCTCTGCCGCCCGCACCCCTGCCCGCACAGGGCAGAGGAGCTGAACGGCTTGGGG
>NW_010391557.1:4199-5134 GCF_000710305.1 Buceros rhinoceros silvestris | reverse complement strand
CCTGGCGCGCCCGCCCTCGCCCACCGCAGCCAGTGCCGGCACAGGTAAGGGGAGGCAGCACGTTATTCTTGGAAACCAGGAGGTGAGGTCATGCTGCCTGAATGCTGCAACTTGAGGCCAGACGCACGGGGCCAGTTGTGCTTGGAGAGGAGCCTGACTTCTGCAGCAAGGGCCGTCGGTGGGTGGGGAAGCCGGGCGCGTTTGGAGCTAGCAGGACAAAGGGGTTTCTTAATGAAGGAGGGTTCCTTCCGCCCAGTGTCTCAGCACACGGTGCAAACCCCAGCAAAGGGATGAGTTTTAAAACAGCGTCAGCTACTGCCCCTGCTGTGAAGCCCTCAGACCAGCCCAGCGTGGGGCACGTGAGCCCACCACGAAGGCTCAGGAGATGCCAAAGCCGGAGCCACACTGCTCCCCGTGCCGCAGGGACAGCCAGACGGCTGCTTCCGACCCGGCCACTCCTCCAGACGCCTCCCATGTACCCTGCCAGAGCCCTGCATGGCCCACGGGGAGTTCATCCATCTCATCGCATCCCAAACACACCCTGGAGCTTTCTGGGAAGCGAGAAGTCACCAACTCGCTTTCAGGCTTCCTAGGTAGGAACTTTCTGGGAGTTCTCATCAGAGGCAAACATGCTAGGAGAGCCAGTGCTCAGTCTGCAGAGCTTCAGATCGTTATTTCTACACTGAATAAATGCTCTGGAACAGGCAGACAGAGCTCAGCGTCTGCTCTGCCCTGCTCGCTGCCCGGAGGCAGAGCCAGCACCTCCAGATGAGCCCTGTCCTACGCATTGGGCTCTCCTGATGCTACGCTGGCAGATGGCAGAAACCCCATCTGAAGGGTTATCACTCACTGAAGGGTGAGTGATAAAATCACCGTTTCACCAGGCTGTATTTGACTATTAAACCACACGCACAGGAGCCATATTTTCATCCTGC
>NW_010391557.1:319-4071 GCF_000710305.1 Buceros rhinoceros silvestris | reverse complement strand
TGCGGGAACAAGCAGCTCAGCTCCTGAGCCCGGTACTGCTTCTGACAGGCTGCAAGACCTTCAGTAAATCACTGCAGCTCCGTTCCCCACCTCTGCAAACTGGGAAACACCGATCTGCCTCTACAGCACCGACGGCTGATGGCACTAGATTATTATTAAGCTGTACCCCACCACTTCCTGAGCACGTGCCAAAGCTCTAACCCAGCCCCTGCGCCCAGGCTGTCATCAGTCCGCCTCAGTCGCAGCTTTGACTGCTCAGAACATGTAACATATTTAGGAGAGATTATAGCAAATCCTAAATTGTTTAAGCAAACTCAAACCCCCGGTCAGTCGACTCCTTTGGTCAATGAGCTAATAAACCACGGCCTTGGAAATGTCCCAGTGATGTCACTACACTTTCCACAGCTTTTCAACCATGGCTTGTACAGAACACACAGCAAAGGCCTTTCTGGTTACATAAAATACAAGGCAGAGTTTAAAAAAATAAAATCCACCCCCCACCACCATCCCAGGAGAGGAGCAGAAGTACAGCAGACACACAGCAAGTTGTTTCCCGTGAGCGTGAGTGAGCCTAGGATCTTCACCCACCTCACCACTCAAGCTTTCCAGCTGGGTTTTCTGGGGGACGAAGCATTTGATCTCAAATGAAGCTGCAGGAAGCCATGGGAAAGGGTGCTGTGCTCCCCTGTCCCTGTAACAAACCCTCGCCACGACAGCACAGAGCACAAGGCCACCAGCTATGTGAACACGCTCGTCCGCAGAGCCGCTCAGTGACCAGCTATGAGCCACCTGCCCTATTTCCACGAGAGGCATCTGACGAGAATGATAAACCACAGAGTACCGGCCTCCTTCCTCCTCCATCAGAGGAACCATCGCTCACAGATTATCTGATGAGACCAAGAGTGAGACTGCGAGTGTTTCACAAACACGCCCCAAAGCACCGAGGATGCTCCAGAAACAGAAACAGGGGCAAGTTCGCAAGCAGCCTTCATGGCCCGCAAAGCTCTTCCACCCAATGGGAGCGGTGAGGGTTTCCTGCTTCGGAGCCAGGGTTGGGAGCGAGATTTGTTCATTTGCTTTAAAGGAAACCTGCTCCACAAAGAGCTCCATCGAGCGACGTCTACGGCAGAGGAAAACTCGCCATCCCTAGCCTGCACTCTCCAGTCCGGTTTAGGGACGACTTCCCCACCGCATTACGGCAGCCAGTTCCAACCCAGTATCTCACCTAGGGATTAGTCTTAACAGCGGAACTCGCAGTCGGTGAGACAGAGCTCACTCGCCGCCCCACCATCACAGCCTGCCTCACTAATGCCACCAGCCTGACCGCAAGGAACATCGCCGAGCCAGGTCAGCAGCGACCTACATATGGCCGAAATTACAAGGCTAATTTTGCCTAACAATAAATCACACCAAGACACAAGGAAGAAAGGGGTGAGAAAGCACCTAGCCCTCGTGTTTCAGCTCCATTCATCACCACTCCACAAACTTTAGGTTCCCACCCTGCAGTAAATCACCGCGCATCAAACAGGGTCAAGTCACAGCTGACCGGGACCGCCGCTGGCCCGGTTCCCAGGGGTTAATTCAGGGATGCCACACTGCAGTATGGCTTGTTTGTACCAACCAATAAATAAAATGAACTTAGGGGTGGGAAACTTGCAAAATAAACAATAACAACCTATCAGGGAAGTCAAGGCATCTCCTGTTCTCACCCAGGTACAAACAAAATTACCACCCCTGTACCCGCACGCAGCACCACGTTCTTTACTGATGCCTCTCTGCCGTGGACAGCTGCACTAGAAGGAGCAGAAAATGGGCTGTAACCTTTTCACTGCTGCCGGAACGCTGTCCCCAAGCTCAAACCCTCCTGCAGCACTCACAAGTTCGCTTCAGAGAAGTAACTCTCAGCAAAACCCGAACTGGACGTGCCTCTGAGTTCGGAAGAAAGAGCTTTAACGACATAATAGCTGATCATGACCCAAGAGGAAGCACAGCACAACCAGAAGACACCATTACCATCTGGGAGAGACAGAGCCGTTTTCCGCCAGCGGAGGGTTGCGTTACTGTACAAGGCTGTGGCCCAGTAAACGTTCAGAGCAGCGTTCCCAACGGAAAGGTCTGCTGCCCAAGCGAAGCAGAGACAGCTCAGCTGCGGCTTCTGGCGACAGGCCAGCAGGATTCTTTTAAGCATCATCTGAAACATGACAACTCGATGCCATCACTTCTGCGGATCCTGCTTTAGGTCATCCTTCCATCCTGCTGCAGCCCATGAGTAATTCGGATCCAAATACCTCTCGGCATGTCTCCACCAGAGACGTTCTCCCGGCTGTGTACCGGTGGAGGGGATGAAGTCAGCGGGCATCACGTCTGGGGCCATCACCCCTCCCCGGCTCTGGGCTGGGCAGCTCCATCCAAATATCACAACCGACCGAGCCAAGCCTGTAGCTCGCGCTCACCAGGGCAAGCCAGGGACGCGCTGGCTCGTCCCAGAGCCCAAACGCAGAGCGCAGCAGTTTTTGAGGTGCTGGGAGGAATCACTTACAGTAGCAGCTGTGCTGCTTTTGGAAAAGCCGGCGACGCGTCCAACCACTCAGCTGAAGCCTCCTCTCCTGGCAGGAACATGTGAAGAGGCCGGGACAGGGGACAGAGGGAGGAGAACCAACACTTTTCCAAACCCGAGATTCAGCGTTGAACGTACCTCACCGCTCTGCACCACCCTCCTACATTACAACGCGGCATCCTGAGCTCCAAGACACTTTTCAACACGGCGAAGGAACCAACATGGCTCATGGCAATAAATCCTGACTCCTCCTGCCGCGTCACACTCTGGTACAGGCAGGGTGACAGCACCAAGCCCAGGCCCCAACCGCCTGCCCGTGCCGGGGCAGAGAGGAACCACCGACCTTCAGCCTCCTCTGCCATCCTTCCCCTTTCAGGGCTGCAAAAGGGAAGTGCTGGAATCTGCGCTTTAAAGACATGAGTCAACTGCAGAAGCGAGGAGAAACCCGTCTGTCAAAACAGAAGAGGATTTCACCGATTTCCAGCCAAACCAGATGACAATACATGTCGTCTTGGAGAACGCGAGCTGCTCATGAGCAATGCCTGCATCTTCGAAGGAAAAGTCAAACTTTTATTGCTCGGCTGTAACCCCTCTCCTTCCCCAGTGGGGTTCAGCATCACCCCTTGCCAACCCCACTACTCCTATGGCACAACTCGTCCCTCCAAAGCCCCTTGTTCATTCATTCATTCAAGTCAGGGATTCCAGATATCAACAGATGGGCAGCTCTAAAAACAAAAGAGGTGGAGGGTACGGATTTTGGTGGGGCCTTTTTAGCCTTCACAGTTCTCAGGGTAATGCCAAGGGTTGGAACAGCTCATGTGTGGGCGTAAATCCCACCGATGCTTGGGAACACAGTGCTCTCCCGGAGCAGAGCGCCTGTGCCTCACCCAGCGCCACGCTTGGCACGTCGCAAATCCATTCAAACTTCCTGGAGCCCCTCCACAGGGACACACGTTCCTCGCTTCGCTCACAAACCTCATCGGAAAACAAAGAAACCGTCGCATCACCTGGTGCCCGCTAAAACACACCTTCGCAGCCGTTGTTCGCCTGTGTGGCTTTCAAACAGAACCAAGTGATGGGTGAGGGGTGAATGGGCAAAGGGTGAACACAACAACGCCAAAACACCCCCTGCTGAAGCGGGTCACGACCATCCTCGGTTTTGTTTGGCCCTGCCATCGAAGGGGGACAGCGGGCA
>NW_010391557.1:0-204 GCF_000710305.1 Buceros rhinoceros silvestris | reverse complement strand
GCAAGCAGGGGGGACGCGGGGGCGCCCGCCAGCGATGCTGGGCGCGGGGGACCCCGCAGTTTGAAGTGCCATCCCGCGGGGTGACACTGGTCACACCAAGGGCTCCTCTCTGCTCCGGACGTCCCAGGCCGGCTACCGAGATGTCACTTCGCTTCGTTTCGCTTTAGAAAGCCGGAAAACCACGTCTCGGCGCTCTTAAAGGGG
>NW_010391556.1:22822-24774 GCF_000710305.1 Buceros rhinoceros silvestris | reverse complement strand
CGGGGAGGGGAAAAAAAGGCAGTACAATTTCAGAGTTTTTAATAGGCAATGATCGCTTCCCTGAGTGAGCATTTTGAAGGGTGCTGCGTGGTGGCAGAGATCGACTCCTTGAACTTCCTTCTCTTTACTGAAGTAACTTTGTTCTTTTCCTTCCACCCCTGTCCAGTACCTGGTAGCATGAGTGTCCTGCAGACCTCCAAAAAAAGTCTGGGCTTGTCACTGGAATGGGCTGTGTAAAGTTGCCAAGCCCTAGGTGTTTCTGAGGCGTAGAAACGCTGATAATACACTCTTAGTCTCAGAAGCAAACTGCATGCAGCCCCGTGGGGTTAAGACTGTGTTAGGCACAGTCTTAATCAGGTGGTGGTGTTTGTTCTTATGCTCAGATACAGAAATAAGCAATGGAATGCTTGTGCGTGGAGAGAATTATTGTGGCTTGTTGTTTGTTCTTTTTTTCTAGAAGAGGAGAATATTCACAAGCTTTGTTTTCTGTCATGTACTTCTGGAAAATACTGTGCATGTCTGTCTTACAGGGGGTTTAATTTCTTAGAGGAGAAGGCACAAAACATAAACTGTCTTTTTCCTTCTCTGCAGAAAGGAGATGATAGCCCAGCAACGAGAGTACAAAAAGAAGAAAGCTTTGAAAAAAGCTCAGAGAATTAAAGAACTTGAGCAGGAACGAGAGGACCAGAAAGTCAAGT
The DNA here is from genome assembly GCF_000710305.1 of Buceros rhinoceros silvestris. Classification (NCBI taxonomy): domain Eukaryota; kingdom Metazoa; phylum Chordata; class Aves; order Bucerotiformes; family Bucerotidae; genus Buceros; species Buceros rhinoceros. Next base: position 24,076 of record NW_010391556.1, on the reverse strand, counting down.
GGCAGCAGTTTAACAACAGAGCCTATTCTAAAAACAAGAAAGGCCAGGTTTGTTGGGTTTTGTCCCTCTGTGGGAAACAGGGCACAGGCTTCCGTGTAGCACTGCAGGAGAGGAGGCACAGGCTTTTAAAGGGATTTAAAGGGGGGTTGTCTTTGGGAGTCTGCAGCCTGGTTTGGTGTTCCGCACACTTAAAAGGCTTGGTTTTGTACTGGGTGATACTGGAGGAGGGCTGTTCCCAAGAGGCGGAGCTTGCACTTCACTTGGGAGTTGGGCTCCCTGTCAGTTGCCAGGTACTATCTGTTGGAGCTTAGAACCTGAGGGCCTCTCTGAACCTCCAAGCCCGACTTCGTGCTGTGTTTTATGACCTGGCAGACACGGCTCTAAGTAACTGCCCTGGAGTAGCAAGTACGGTGCCAAAACAGTAGCGAGAACATTTTAAAGCCTTATTTCACTTTTGTCATGGCTTGACCAAGAGCTGCCAGACACAGTGGTAAAACAGCCTTCCTTGTGAACAATTATTAAGAGATCATTGTGAGAGGGGTGAATTTTAGTTATTACTGCCCTGACCAAGATCACATCCAGTATTTGGGTGCCAGCAAGTTCCCGGCTCTGCTCTCACCTGCTGGTAACATGTCACGGGTGAGCTGGCCTTCAGAAAGCGTGCCTGTCCAGAGAGTAAGGTGCCGAGGATTTTGAAACACTTCAAGGTGTAATGTTTGCTTGGATTTTTAAGAGCAAGTTAATAATTGTTCAGAAATGGTGTTTTCTGTTTCATTTGCAGGTAAAGAGGAGTATTTTTGCTTCCCCTGAGAGCGTAACTGGCAAGGTTGGAGTTGGAACATGTGGAATTGCAGACAAACCTATGACACAGTATCAAGATACCTCTAAATATAACGTCAGGCATTTGATGCCTCAGTAACGGGGAAAAGGTGGAACTCCATCTCTGCAGGGCTTTACACTTATCTTTTTATCATTATATTTTTCTAAAAGTAAATTATTTGTTGGCACATAGCGAGTAGTTCATTTTGTCACCATCACTTTGGCTTCAGCTGATACGAGCCTTAAATCTCCAACTATTGATTTGACCTCCCTAATCATTAAACTTTTTGTAGTTGCATTAAAATACATTCTGCAGGTAAATGCTTTCATGAACTGCTCTAACCTGTTACTCTGAAAGCAGTAGCCTATCTGCAGCTTTCATTTCCGGAATCTTCCATTCACACTAGTAGTGTGTTGTGGTTGGTTCCCCCCCCC
>NW_010391556.1:11412-22761 GCF_000710305.1 Buceros rhinoceros silvestris | reverse complement strand
ATCTGCTGCTTTCATTTCCGGAATCTTCCATTCCCACTAGTAGTGTGTTGTGGTTGTTTCCCCCCCCCCCCTTAAAAGTGGTGGTATAAAAACGGCACCATAACAGCCTCCCTCGTTTCTGTAGTTGCAGTTGCAATTCCTGTAGTGCTGTCTGCTGCCTCAGCAACAAGCTCAGTGTTACAGAGCTGCTGCAGCTCTGGGAGAGAGCCAGGCCCCATTGTAGCTGACAGGTACCATGGAATTGCTAAGGAAGTTCTAAATTACTCCCTTACAAATCCACTGAAGATGGATTTGTACAGCCGAAAATGAGGGCAGAACGGGGCCAACAGGATTTTTACTACTAGTGATGATTCACGTGCTGGAAACAATAAATCTGACTTTAATTCCACTCTGAATTTCCTGTGCTAGAAGTTAAGCAGAGGAGATACTACTTTTTTTTTTTAAAACACTCATCTAATTTTCATAGGAGGTTATTGAAATGTAACCAGAAAAAACATAGGACAAGGTATGTAGAGTCTGATTTCAAAGCAGAGAACTGTACTAAAAAATACCCACCCTGCCCCTCCCGAGGGATCAGAGAGTTGGAGAGCACGGAGGGTTGTGTTTGGAAAGCAGCCATCGCCTCCCCTGGCGCAGATCTTGTAGGCTGATGGTACGGTCGCAGAGCTAGAGTACACCGCAGGAGCTGGTGTCTGGGCTGAGCAGACCTGCAGCACAGCGCATACGAGTGCTGAGAGCCCATGTAGTTAGTTGTGAGTTATGGTTAGTCTGAAGTTTCTGTCCTTAAATAACCGACAGGCCCTAGTGCTCATTGTCACCACCGCTGTATGACAGTGCTGCTAAGCCCCTTCAGTTTTATTCAGGAAACCATGTGTACAAGCTCTTGCTTTCTTGTGTTTTATATGTGATTTGCTTTCCTCTGTTACTTGTCTCTCTCTCTCACGGTAGTGGTGCCATCTCTGAACCCGTAATGTGTTTAAAGAAGTTAATGGGTAGCCCTGTATACAATGTAGATACTATTTTTGTAAAATCTAGGGGCGAGTTAATGGACAAGAGTACATCAGCTGTTTCCCCTGGTAAATAATTAAAGAGTGTTTCTTGTCCATTAACCCTGACCGTTATTTCCCTGTATATTATGTTAATGTAGCTCATTTTGTAATTTGTTAACTAGATCAGGTCACGTCAGCAATTGTTGATGCACTGATTGGTGGAAATGTCCATCAGTTACCTGAGTCGCAACTCAAGCTAAACTCTGCAACTGGTAGCTTAGAATCCATACCTAGAAAAAGGCTCTCCCTATGATGGGAGAAGGTGATTTTTATGAATACAAAGTGTGTTAATTTCAGTTTTGTATGTTTAACTTTTATTAAATAAAGTGTTTAAAATCTGCTGGATATATTTGACAAAGTGCAGGGATACAGAGTGCTACGTATCCAACCTGCTGGACAAAGTGTAGTACATGAAGTGAATCGGGTCATTGCAAGATGAAGTTGATTTTGCTCCATTCCTCAGCCTTGCTGGTAGATAGAGGGGGTTAAATTTTGTCTTGCATAGAAAAATTCTCAAGAGTGAAATAATCAGAGTCCACTGCAGGCTGCACCCCACAGCGCTGGGAGCCTCACACTCCTGTTGCATTCGGGTAACTCACTGTGCCCCGAGTTCTTAGGGCTAGTAAGAACATAGTCCTGTGATAAACTGTTATTACATTTATTACATCAGAAGTGGAGCACATGTAATGCAGGGGGTGTGTGAGCCTCCCTCCTCAGTCTTGTGTTAAAACTGTTGTTTTTATGGATGACTTAATTTTTGTGAGCCTTTAAAAAAAAAAAAAGGCAAAACTGGTACATTTCCTTTGAGTAACCTCCTGTCACCTCTTACACTGTGGGCTGCCTAATGAACTTGGGAGTAACTCCTGTGTGGGGCACTGCAAAGAAGTGCTGGAATAAAGTCTGGATATACTTTTTCCTGGAGTGGAGTGGCAGAGTGACAGCACTGTGGCCGGGGGCGCTCATCTACAGAAGAGAGAACGTTTTGAAGACAACTTGTATAAATAAAACCCACCCAAACTGCCATCTTGGCCACACAGCCATTCCCTGTGGCACTTCGTTTCTTCTGGTGCTGTTTCCTCATCTGCAGGAGGGGGCTGGGGCTGGCTTTGGGACACTGCCTTAGTTAGTTAAAGTGGCCTGAGAAAGTGGCATAGAAAAAATAAATTGTGAGTTAATGCTGCTAATGGCCAAACCAAGCAAAGAGTTAGTTACTTTACGAGTGCTGAAGTGACCGGAAATGCATGGCTGAAACTGTTCTGGTATTGATTTGTTGTTTGGTTTTTTTCAGTAATTTATGTCCCAGTTTTATTAGCTGCTTTAAACAGTAAGAGACCTGGTTTTTCAGCACTCCTGCTCTGCATTGACTTCTGGGGCCTCTCGGCACGCAGAGCATGTACATATCCCCATGCTAATGAATCCTACTATAAAGCAGCCAGTACTTAGAAATACTGACATGGCAGAGGGAAGGGTGACAGTAAAGAGCAAAAACCACCAAGCTGGCACCATTATGGAAGAGATAGATACTTGTTGGAGAGCCCAGATTTGCCTGTTTAGATACTGTGCAAGATGACCAGTGTGGGCCATACAACTCCTCCTCAAAGTAAGTTACTTCAGGAAATAGTATATCCAGTATGAATTGTCATCTAGTGTGGAAATTAAACCAGCACAAACCTGACTTGCAAATCCGGGGCTGGTCCGGGCAGTTCAAGTATTTAGAACAGTCTTAAGAGCAGCAACTTGCAATTTTCATGGTTGTGGCAACCCATTTCTCTGCTCTCCCTCATGTTGTGGAGTGCTCACTGGTTTCTGCCGACGCCTGCTCTCAGAGGTTTGGAAATACAAAGGACTTTACTCAGAAAGTTGCAATTTGATGATGCTGGAGATAGATAGAAAGCAAAACTGATCACAGACTTCTGTACTTCCCCTTGGCGTTCCTCTCACCTGAATCAACTCTGTGGCAGTACTTTGTGAAACAACTGCCCCTTGCTTGTCTCACAGCAGTTACACTAAGGCTGGGATTATGGAAAACGTTCTTGGGCCAGGCTCAAGAGAAGGATCACCGCCCTGGTGATGAGCAGCTGGTGCTGCTACCTGCACTGCCGCTTGTGCAGTCCAAGCTCTAAAGAGCTTCACTTAGATTGCAAAACAAGGAGAGACATTTGCATTGGACTGTGGTGCACGTCCCTGATGTACACCCAGGCTAGTGGCCTGCTCACTTACAGCCTCATTAAGAAACTTCACTGACAGATCAAAGCTCTGGCCTTCAGCTGGAGGCTCTGCTACACAAAAGCACGTTATTTCCTTCTGTAAAGCGATTACCTTTAGATGCTGAACTCGCAGGGACTCCTTGGCCCGTGCAAAGCTTTCCCAGGGTGGGTGCTGACACAAGGTGTCTTGCTAGACTGAAGGGTGATGGTACCGCCCAAAGAGAAGAGCTCTGTGAGGAGTTCAAGTGATGCCAAGTTTTTCCATTTTTAGCTGACCTGCTGCGCAGGTGTTCCCTGGGGCGATGAGTGCTATCTTGTACAGTTCTTCACCTCTACAGCAGAGGAAAGAGCTTTTACATTTCCCCATCAAGCCTTCCAGGAGGAGGTCCGAAACAATGAGTTGAGACAAGTATTTTTGAAAAGGGTTTGTTTCATGGAGAGAATTTCCTAGCCATAGGTAATCCGAGCCCTAGCTAGAGCACCGGTGGCCCAAGTCAAGTTATGAACTAGGGCGGTGTATGTTCTGACTAGTAACCACAATGTTAAAACCACCTTAAAATGCTTTAAATTCCGTGGTGGTTTACCCTGCTTTGCTGCAACGTCCCTCAAGATCAAAACTAATCTCTGATGAAACACAGCCCTGCTGCAACAGGTGACCTTGACGGGACCTCACAGAAAGGGCGACTTTGGCCCAAAGCTGACTGCACGTGCAGGGAGTGGCTGTCTGGCTCACTAGCGTTTCCCTCAGTGGGAATCAGGGGGGAAGAACAGAACAGATGCATGCTAAACCTGACTGCTCTGAAGCCACCTCTGTAGCTTTCACCTCGTGGACGCTGGAGCTGTTGCCTGCTAGAAGGTGTCCCCCAGCTCCACACACAGCACAGTCAAAACACCCCAGAGGACCTTACTACAGAAGATCCCAACCTGGGAGCTTCCCCTGAGGTGAGATTAGCATTACTACCAGTGCTCACAGCCACTTACTCATCATTCCTCTCTGCCTGGTTTCTCTGAATCTCCATGTTTCCAGTACATGAATACACTTCACGGCTTTAAAAGTGCTGGCCAGGGCCACCCTGTGCTCCCCAGAAACGTACAGAAGCCAACTGCCTGCCTTTGACCTGACGAAGACCAACTCCAGCCCCCTGCAGCGATTTGCCCTGTATTAAAATGAAGCTTCAGTGTGTGGCACAGCAGACTGCAACCCGCAATGCTGAATGACCTGTTAAAAGCCAAATAAACCAGCTCACCCCACTAGCTCGCTCCAGGCCTCGTGGGGGTAGTACAAACCAGGGGGCTGATTTTTTTCCAGTGTGGTAAAAATAAATGAAAATATTACTCATAGCCCTCACAGCACATTTAACACTGCAAATCCTTCCCAAAGAAAACAACATTTCACACCTCTGACCCATCAGCCAAGCCAGCAGCACAGCGTGACTCCATTGTTTGGCTCCGTACGCACACAGCTCACGGGACCCATCCACCCTTCCCAGAGGCTGCTCAGCAATTCCTGATCCTGGATAGGTTTGAAGGAACCTTAACATGAGCGTCCCTCCTTCTGAGACAACTCTTCAGTTTCAGTCAAGCACTGCAGCCCCCCGAACAGAATCCCAGCAGTGGTACACGCTGAGTACCACAGCCATAGTACCGACACCCACAGACTCCTTTCTTCTGCTTCTGCCCAGCGATTAATGGGATCGGTCCTCTCTTCAGGACAAAACGAGCAGAGAAGCAGGAGTCAGAGGAGACGCACTATCCCCGATTAAACAACCTGCCCTTCTGTAACAGGCCACTCCAAGGGAAAACATTCTGTGTGCGGACAACAACTCTCCTCTCCTGTGTCTGTCCTCCCAAACATCTCTCCGATCTGCTGGCCAATTTCAAGCAAACGTGACAGTGCATCAGTTTCTTCTAGGTATTTTGAGGAGGATGGTGAACAGAGGAAGAAGGACACACTCCTCTTCCTCGAGAAGGACAATTCAGAGACTGCACTGCGGATGTGGAGGAGTTCCGGTCACCATCAGGTCACAGGATTTATTACCAGAGAATCTGTCCGCAGGACAAAGCCCCAAGAACAAACATCAGACTTTATTCTGTTACTTATGAACTTCTTTTTCATTATTAATGTTATCATCTCTCTAACCTCAGAATGAAGTCCTAGTTTTTACCATTCTCTTCCAGGAAGTGACCCCAGCTTCTCTTTCCAATGACGCGTGGCCAGTGCCAGAAAATATGCAGCCAGAAAGGTGCACAATCCTGGGAGAAAAAGACAAGAGTATCTCCACTCAGTGCACAGGAGAGACCCCACTTCCACTGAAGCCAAATATTTCACCCATTTCAACAGGGTGACACAGAAACACAAACAGCTAACAGCAAGTACAAGAGAAAAAAGCGCAGAAAAGCAGGAGGCTGGGGCTCACAGGGCAAAACAGATGGCAGCAAACAAACAAACGGAAAACACCACCACAAACCTGGAAAATGACAGGTCTGTACAGTTAACCCCATTTCTACTGACCTCCAGCTTTCCCGAGACAGACGGATGTGAGAGCACCTTTGTCACTGACATGCCTCTAATGGAATGGACGTTAAAACGACCTTCAAGTGACAGCTCGCCACAGGATAAGCATGACAAATGCAGCCAGATAGTCATCGCCACCTTGTCTGCAGACACGGGATGACATACTGTAATACACTTGTGTCAAAAGAAGGAAAATGCTGGATGGTCTTTTTAATGGGTTTGTCTGTAGCAAAAGGACCCGCTGGGGATCTAATTTACAGGGGGAGCACTTGACAGAATCAGCTTATGAGGGAGCTGTGCGTGTGTGCCTAGTGTGTGGGCAAGCTGCCGAAGGAAAGTACCGATGGAAAGTTGCCTAAGGAAAGTCAACTCTGTTCTTGCAGGAAAAGTCACCACATTCTTGTAGAATTAAGCAAAGAACTAGGACTTCTGTAGTCTACAAAACTAAAATAAAAATAAAGCAGAAAAACAGTAGCACCCATACAGCAAACCATAAAAAAAACCCCTCACACTTTTGCAAAGATGAAAGGAGCATGTGGTTCCATGCCCGACTTACCATGCAGTGAGAAAAAGGGTTATTCTGGATGAAACTATAGGGAATGTGGAGGCAGAACCCAGGGCCACAGAGGAGACGGGAGTGAAGTGTTTAGCTTTACGTGCAGAGGAGGAGAACAAGGCCTCAGCAGCAGCACAAATCCCACACAGTTGTGCATTAAAAATGCTGGAGTTGGGAACTCAAACTGCAACGTGCTTTCAGTGTCTTTATCTTTTGGGGTGAATGAAATAAATAACTTTTTATTTCATTTTTAATAAGGACAGAGTTTGGACAAAACAGACAGAAAGCTTCTGTGAGCACTGTTCTGGGGAAAACCAGTAAGTTTAACTTGCTCTGTTGGATCTCTTAGAGTTCAGAAGCATGAAGGACCATCTCAGCTTCCAAGGGCTAAGAGCAACTCTTCACTCACAGCTCTGGAGCTGCACCTTTGCATACTCAGTCTGTTTTACAAGATTTCAGGGTGGCTAGTAGAAACTTCTATGGTACTTTGAAAAGCAGCATGCCTTAAAGCAGGTCTGCCACTCGGGACTATCCCGGCTTGCCACAACAGGGACAGTTCAGGAGATTCATGTATTTTTAAGCAGAAGGAACTATTATGATCATCTAACTGGCATCCTGCATAACCATACAAACTGGCCTAGTACAATTATCTCTAAGTACCTTACAACAACTTCTCTGAGGAAGTTAGTCACCTCGAACATTTCAACGCAACAGACTAGTCTAACGAAAGGAAAACACGACAATTGTGACAGACTGTGTGAGGTGCAAACATAAAGGCCAGAGCCCACAATGCAGTAATAAGCCAGTGCAGGATGGCCTTGAAGCCAGAGAATCGTTTCCATCGCATTAGAAACTATCCAAATTCTATCTGAAATCTGCTACGACCTGCCACAAAGAACCCCCCAGCACCAGAGCAGCCAAGCCCATGCCTTTAGCAGTTATTATAAAGGCTCTTAATGTTGTTTACCGCTCCCTGGCCCTCTTCCTGGCTGGACCACTGCTGCTGGCTGAGCGGTCAGGCAGGTGCTGGAAGCTCATCTCCTGCTATATTTTCCCCATTGTGTTTGCACTTGATATCAAGACTCCTTCAAGTCCGCAATGCTGGAAGAGGTAGGAGATTCCAAACTGGCCCTGGAGCATACAAGCAAACACTTCAGACACGTTTATTCCAACCACAGACACGTCACTGTTTCATATCAACTAGGAGAGCAAAGCCCTTCCCCACCCCTCGAACTTCAGTATTTCTCAGCTGTAGTATTTCTTTCCCAAGTGCCCATTTAAAACAAACAGGAATAACAGGAAAGAGGAGGAGCTGGGACTGCTACATAAAAAAAGCCCTAAAAAAAAATAAATATAACTAGGAGAGCAAAGCCCTTCCCCACCCCTCGAACTTCAGTATTTCTCAGCTGTAGTATTTCTTTCCCAAGTGCCCATTTAAAACAAACAGGAATAACAGGAAAGAGGAGGAGCTGGGACTGCTACATAAAAAACGCCCTAAAAAAAAATAAATCTCACTGGTATTCACTGCTCAGCACCAGGACTGCCAGTGGTCAACACCTTCAAGGAGAACAATAATGAATACCCAAATAAGACCTCACTAGGGCTAAAGTTTCCCACTTTTCAGAACTCAGAAGACTGTCCCAAACCTTTTGTCATCCAGAGATTATACGGACCCCAAACATAAATCCAAGCTGCATTTCTTCTTTGAAAACCCCTGGGCCCCCTTTGTTAACCTAGAGCTCAGTTCAGTCTGTAGCAGAGTCCTGCTCCTGGCAGGTCACCTCCCAGAAGGAAGAACAGCAGATGCAGGGAGCCACTGGATTACATGCATACACGTGAAAACAGATTCAGCAACAGCAACCTGATCCCCACTTAGTAAGCAAATTAATTTGAAAAACCCAAACCAAACCGAAACAATTCATTACAGCCATGGAAAGATTGTTTCTCTACTCAAGCATGTGCGTTGTGCCTCTTACAGGGGATGACACATTCTGGAGGAGCATGGGGGAAACGTCAGAATATTTAAACAAGCACAGGCAGCTTAACACAATACAAAAGTCTACAGCAGATTCGCTCAGGATCTTCTCATCACAGGATCGAAGGGCACAAGAACAACACTGAGTCGGCTGAGGGGATACGAATGACCAAGATGGAAGAACATGACTCATTTCAGATACAGAAATGTTTAATGGCGTTAAAGTGCTACTTTAATGGGGACCATATGCTAATATTTCAACACAATTCCACTGCACTGCTAAATATGGTTGTCTTTATTTTTTTTTATTTTATTTTACCTCTTTTTGCCCAGCCCTACCTAAAACAATAAAATAAAATCTAAAGGACTGAAATTAACAACCCATTCAAATCAGCAATAAGTTATGAATTTTATAAAGCATTTTTTCCTCTTTTTTTTTTCTTAGTAATGAGGGGTAGTTAAATTACTTAAGGATATACAAAGTTTCAAACAATGCCATAGGTGAGGAATCTATTAAGGATTGTAAAACAAAATAATCCTGGCCATTAAAAAGACAAAAATAAAAAAAAGTGCAGGTTAGAATGCTCGTCTCTGAGGAAATTAGAAAACATTTGCTACAATAGCTCTTACAGCACCTGCACAGGTAAGATGGCAAGGCCCTTGGGAACAGGACGTGCAGTCAAAACATTACATTAACATGAGAGACGTGCTGAGCTTAACTAGGTTAACTACTGGACTGGAACTTCAAAAGTCAGCAAAGGGAATGATTCTAAAAAGAAAACCAAAGAAACCCCCACCAAACCTGGCCTCTTCCAGCTAGCACAGCCTTCATCCATCGTGTGCACGGCAAAAAGCATCTTCACGTTTCATTGGGTCAAGTGCTTCATCAAAACAGAGATCTTCTCATGGCATAAATTCATATAAAAGACATCTAAGGTTTCATACAGACAAGCTCTAAAAAGACGCATCAGACTTGGGGTGTTTTCCCTCCCAACACATTTACAAATGTTTATCAAAAAATCTCTTCAAATAAAAAGGTCATAGTGGCTCAGTATCTGGGCATGACTTTCTGTCATTTCACCTCTCGTATGTGCTGGTTTCTTTCTGTCCTCAGCTGGCTGTGTGTCTGCATATGAGCATGCATCTACCAGGAGATCTGCTGTCGGTGTCACAGCCTGAGGCGGGACACGGCCCAAGATGTGCTGATAGATTACGAGTGTGTACCTCTTGCTTTAGCCACACATCAGAGGTACTTGCTTTTTAAATGACGTCCAACAGAAAGCTGAGCTGAATGGTGTTCTCTCCTGAAGATCTCTTTGCTGTCCTTCCCCCCTCTCTGTCTGGGCACAGAATGAGACCTTAATCATTATGGTCACTGTTATTCCTGGGCTACGTAAGCCTTTTTTTATTTCCTAGGACATTATGGACAGCATCGGATTGTGATAAACTGTAGGACACGGTCCTTTTAGGACCAAAAAAACTCTTCAGAGGGCCTAAACTAGGTTGTTCAACCTGAATGCAATGTTAAGAATTTCTGACATTTCTCAAATCTTATGACGGAAGAGAGGGATGAGTCTCTAGTATCCTCTTTCAAACAAATAAATTCAAAACAAAGTGTTTCATCACTAAGGTCTAGATCCACGTCCCACAGAAACAAACGGATTTCACCAACTTCAAAGGGACTAGTGTTTGGTCTAACTTTTTGCCAGCAGGGACTGGGATTGGTAACATGACCAAATGAACACGTGTGGGTTTCTGTGGAGGCTTCCGTTACCCAAAAAGCTTTATATACAGGTCTCTCCAGGACTAGCTGTCAACTTGTCATTTCTGAAAGAGGATACTGGCATCTAAGACCCAGTTCAATCACCCCAGTAAAATCATTCACCCTGCACTGTTGTCTCACTCGATTCTAGGAAGCAAACGAGAGCTTGACACTGGCGCTGGAGTAACCCTCGTCACTCCCAATACTCTGCAAGCTGCTGTGATCATCAATGTCACTGATGCTGGTTGTGCTGATATTGTCCACTTCTCCATGGGAGAACTCTGTGCTTTCAACGTCCACTTCAATCTCTTCTAAAAAGGAAATGAGAGAAATGCACACAGGTTAGCACGACAGATCCCACTGCTCCCTTCACACCAGCGAGGTGCTGGGAGTCCCACAGTCAGGGATGAGGTAGAGTCCGCAGGGAGACTTTCAGTGTTCTCTCTGGAGTGGGATGGGCTGTGGACATGATTTCTAAAAAGACTAGATACCAGCTTGGAGTGTTCCCTAGGGACTTGGCAAAGGGATTAACTCCTCCAGCATACAGGCCACACTGTCACTGTAGGTGGGCCACCACAGGCACTGGGCACTCTTCTTTGGCCCTCTACTACCCCAGCGTTGGAAACAAAAAGATACAGATAGAAGAGAGGGCAACAGAGAAAATGGAGTGTGAAGTTACCCCGAAACATACTCCTTGCTTGATATTACACTGCCAAAGCTCAGACCACTCATACAGGGCATTATGACGCATTACCACGGGGATCTGGGTTACTCTCAGAGATGCTCAGTGAACTTTAGAACACAAATCTTGTTTTTAAGAAAGACTTAGAAAGCAGAGATCTAGTTAACCAGATATCTTGGTTCCCATATTGTTCAGGAATGTTCCTAAAGGATTTTTTTTTTGTTAAAGTACAGACTCAGAACCAAACTATACAGGATCTTTGGGTCTGTCAGTAAATGTCAAACCATCTATTGTGCCTAAATCTCTCTCCACAGCAGTTACTTAAAAAAAGAAAATGATCTGAATTAATTTAGCTGTTCAGATCATCTCTATCCAGTTTATACTGAGGAGATTAATTCTATGGGAAGTTTGGGGAAAAGAACTCCAAAGTGTGTGTGTGTGTGTAGAACGACCCTGGGAATTTTAAGAAGCAGTTTGCTTGGTTATACCACAGTACCTTGGTTACACCATGCCCAAATACAGAACGAGAAGCCAGATGCTGCTTTGCAACATCTGCTCCAGTCCTACTAATATCATCTTTTCCTAAGTTGCCAAGAGGTTCAG
>NW_010391556.1:0-11336 GCF_000710305.1 Buceros rhinoceros silvestris | reverse complement strand
TCAGCAGACCAACGAGCTCAACAGGTATCTCAACTTTGCCATCAGGTATTTAGCTACCATCTCGTGGTCACTTTATTTTTCCTAACTAATGCTTTGGCTTTTAGAGAGCTTTTCACAGAAATCAGCTCAAGTTGACAATAACAACACTTCTTCCAGACTTAATGAGAACTCATGCAAAATACTAAACTCTTTATATATATGTGTGTGTGTGTATGTGCATGAGCAGCATCAGTAGCCTAAACACCAAAGGCCATAAGAAGGGGGTAGCTGAGGGACAAGAAATGGATGAACCTCATGCCCTCGCTTTGCAGAGTCCTGGGGATTCAGTGCTAGTTCAGCAACACCCACCTCGCTCTGAGTCCGAGCGATCCGAGGAAATGGTAGATCCAATGCTGTCCATTCGTATTCGCTCTATCTCCTGAGGACCCTGTAGTTGTTCCAGTCTTCTCTTTAGGAATCTTTGTTCTCGTTCCAGGTTCTCAAGCTGGTGTTGGCTTCTTCTCTCAGCCTCTTCAAGTTTCTGACACAATCAAATATGCCTCAATAATTATTTTGAACCTTTTCTTCTTTCCTCCCACCTCTACTGCCCAGCCACCTGCTTTGCTTAGACCTTTCTAGGACCCAGAATGATTTGAACTCTAAAAGAGCCCTGAACTGAGCTGCCTCTAGGTCTCCAAGAACAATGTCACCTCTGCACATCTTTTCAACCTCCCAAGTCCTGATAAATCATACGGATTAGTATAAAAAAAGTCTCCGAGGACAGAGCCTCTCCAGAGGAAATGGTTTGAATCGCAGCAGCTTGTGGGTCATTCTGCACAGGTTCAGTCACTTGCATTACCAAATCCGTCCACGAAGGGGCCTCAATTACCTTAACCAAACCAACTGAGGGTTTGTTACCATCCACTGTAACATAAAAACGTGCCCTGGGAGTTCTGTTCCTTGCTGCATGGTTTAGTAGGATTTCTCAGAAACAGTTTTCTATTCAGTAAGTGATTTACATAACCTACTACAGATTTCTTTGATCACAGCTGGGAAATCTACCAGGGCACTGTTCTTTGTTTCCTACAACAAGCACATTGCATAAGGAGGAGTCATTTCAGGCTAACCCTGTCCCTTCGGCAGTGCTTTTTCTCCTTCACTGCCCATCCTCCCTCCTGCTATTGCGACCTGCAACCAAGTATTTCAGCCTCTTTCAGATACTGACAATGCTGCATTTTCTCCTCATGGTTCACTTTGCCAAAAATGAATCTTGAAGAGCGCTGGGCTAGCTGGTAGGTTCACACATGAAAACCAAGCAAGCCAACTCTGTCCCATAGTCTTGTGCTTTACGTCAGTGCTTCAGCAGTGGAAACACACCAGCACATCAGAAAAAATGCTGCATTTCCCATCAAAATGCATCATTCAACAGTAGGCATGTTTTTCTTTGAAGAGATGCAGCTGCCAATGAATGATCACAATATAGAACAAGACCCCTGCTCTCCAAATCAATCGTTGCTGTAGTCAACGGACTTCATTATGGACTCTTCTAACAATGTGGCTTGTAGCGATGATAAATGATTAACCAAGGGGGCAAGGCTTGCATGCCCTTTGGGTTTGTTTTTTTTTTTTAAAAAAAGGTGTTAATCTCCTTCAACAGAGTTTCCTCTAGGCAGCAAGACTGAGCGACTGAATTGCACTTCCCAGCAGCCCAGACTGAAAGCAGCTGGGAAAAGCAGCTCTTACCTTGATATGTGCTTTGGCTTTGTTCAGCAGCCCAAGCGTTGTGTGCCTGGTGCAGTCTGGTCCTAGCGGTATCAGAACTTTTAAGCGTTCTAAACACAGGCGGAGGTGAGCTCGGCTGCAAGAGGAGAGAGAGGAGGGTCAGAGCTATGCTTCCAAAACCGGAATGTCATTTCCTTCTCCACTTCCTCCTACCAGGCAGTTTTCCCGTTTCCCTCTTTCCACACCCCACAAGATTCCCCACAGGTACCAGGACAGACTGCCACTGAACTATTTATACTGCAAACATCATCTGCTCACCAATACTTGCTTTATTGCTAACCCCTGACAGACACTGTTTATTTCCTTGCTGTCTGAACTGATAATCTGACTCATCTGGATGAACTTTGTGCAGGGGCAAGGCACGCAGGCAAATGGTACAAGTATCTCATGCATTTCCTCTCTCAGCTATATGCTGTCTGTTTTGCTGAGAAGAACTTCCATGAAAGCAGTTTCAAAAGACTGCTACACCCCACACACTTGTGCATTGGTGGCTTGGGGACATTTGCTATGAAGTGATCTGAACGCTGTCTTTTTGCACAAAATTATGAAAATCGATGAGAAAAAGGTTCAGCCCCAAACAACCAAACAGGCCCTGTTGGCAGTTAAAGGAGCTGGAAGAACAGCAGTACCCAAGAGTTGCTCTCTTACTCCTTCCTGGGACCAGGTCCTGAGCGCTGCTGTGAGTGCAAGGTCTGTGGGACAAGAGAACCCAAGACCTTCCCCTGGGCAGTCTTCTGACCTTGGCTCATGCCTACAAAGACAGGCTCAAGCATGACAGTGTTGCTGATGATACAAGCCATTTTCTTCAGAATATGGAAACACTGGGGAAAATGGTTCAGGCTGCAGTGGCAAAGCACATTGTCCTCAGGCTGCAAAGGAAGACTGTTCCCACTGTCTCCTCCTCTGTATCATGTATGCAGGAATGAAGAGCAGGTTTATGGAAAACTATCAAGTGTGCGTTGCCTTTTCCCCCCCTCCCTCTCTTTTTCCCAGACATTAATGATTTATGTTCAAACTTGTCATCCCAATCAATAACACAATGACATCAGCTCCACCATTCACATGCAAGGAACACCAGAGCAAAAGAGTCCTGAAAACCTATCCTAGCCTCTGCTCACGCACAAAGAAACTGAATCTTCGCTTGATCCATCTCAATGCAGGGGAAGGAAAAAAAAAAAAAAAAAAAAAAAAAAAAAAAAAAAAAAAGAAAAGAGAGCATGGACAGTTCATTTCCATTTGTTTTTCAAATTCACTATTGCACCCGGTTTGAAAGGGGTGGGGGAGACGAGTCTGTAATCAGGCAATTATGTCAGTGACAAGCAAGGATGATTAAGGGTGGAAGGGTCAGGGGTTTTGCTGATGAACTGTCAGCGCAGGGGAGTTCACTAGCAATGCTGTAGCTGCGAGCTCCTCACTGTTTCTATTATAAATCTCTTTACGAAGGGTCCATCATTCTGTCTCAAGAACAGCCACAGGGCTTCACATGACCAGCAAGGGCCTTGAAGAACACGTGTTTTTCATTAAATATTTACCACTGGAGGGGTGGGGAAAGGAAAATCATAATCCAAATATCAAACTGTAAAAACAGTAATCACATCAATCTCATCTTTTAACTTGAGAGCTTGCCCTAGGGCAAAGCCCACTGACATCAAACCCATATGGCTGACACGGGGGATTTTTTCTGCCTGGAAGTCCATTTTCAACACAGACCTTGATTCAAAGGAGTTGTGTGCATCCACCACAGGTGTTTGGCTAATGTCTCATGGTGACCTGTGGGGCCAGCAATGAAAAAGCATTGCTAGTTCACATGGGTACTATAGTTCATGTCATCCCACGGGTGACTGGACACTGACTTCTTACAGCTAGAGAAAGGCAAAGGAGGACGATGCTGTGGTTAGAGACATTCTGGGTTTGGAAATCGTTTTTGGCTATGCCACAGATTTCCTGAATGGCCACAGAGCAAGTCAGAGTCAGAGCTGCCAGAGCACAGTCATCAAGCTGCAGCACAGAGCAGCACATGTCTCTTCGCAGCATGAATAAGAGCACCAGCCATACATTTCACCTACGGGATCAGCCCAAGTTAAAAATACAGCTTGAGTAGTAGAGATAAAGATGTGTGCACAGATCAGGGGGCTGAGGAGCAGGGCTGGTTCCACCTAATGGGACTTTCTACATAGCAGGGACCTCAGACTGGCCTCTGTTCTGCCGGGCGAGGGCATCTCCCAGCCCATAGTGAAAACTGAATTATTTGTGCAATAGAAAACAGGGAGTTTGGGGAATCAACATCTAACTAGTGTCAAACGTATCACAGTCTACTCCTGACTGCAGAGAGAAATGGACAACACATCTACAGCTCAAGCTTTGGGCTGAATCTCAGGGCTGGAGGTTTTACCAGGAACCGGGGAAGCCACTGCGCCAGGAACTGCAATTCCTGGAACTAGCGATCAGCTTCGGGCAGGAGTGAGCACTGGCTGGATTGCTGACACAGCGGTTAAAAGGATGGCGCTGATCTGCCACGTCAAAAGCTAGGTTATGTGCAGGCTCGATGAGATCAACCTGAAAGCTATATCCAAAAATCCAGCCACGCAATAAAAACCTGGACACCGAAACACTTCCCGTTGTGCCTCAGGACCAAGGTGGATCACAAAAGCTTGCTGCACTCTGCAGGCCCTGAGAAGGGCAGGAAGAGGACAACGCAGTCAGAGGGTCTGTCCTCATGAGGATGCCGGAAAAGCTAGCAGAGAGTTACTTCTCCAGCACGCATGGCCCCAAAGAGGACATTCCCCCAGTTCTGAACACTCGCATTGGCTCTCAGAGTTCAGAAGACGGGCTCAGACTCACACAGACGGTTTTTGGAGAAGCCACTCCTGCCAGTGGCTCTGCTGGACGGCCACGGCCCACAGCAGGGGTGATGGCCTCTGCCAGCACACCAGGCATCAGCAGGGGACACCTGCCTGTGGCAAGAGGGTGTGAGCACGAGCTGATAAGCTTACAGCACAGCTCGGGCAACAAGCACACTGCAGGGACAAGGGGCTTTGGCTGAGCAGAGGCAGGTTTGGTAGAGGTTTGACCGAAGCAACCTCTTCCAGGCTGCAGTTGGATTTTTCCCTCATTTTGCACTCAGAGCCGAGTCCACTGAGGTTTGACGCAACTGCAAACATGAGGGTATTTGTACCTCTAACCACAGCCTAACCGAGGGAAACAGGCAAGACTTTACATCAGCCTACAGCAGACGGCCAACCTTGGTGCGCAGGCTGGTTGGGGATAGCCAGGCCCTTCAGCCTCCCCTCAGTCACCTCCGGCTGCTGGGGATGAGACTGGTGGAGCTGCTTGGGAGCTCCCTGGATTAGTACAGGTGGGATAGCGAAAAGCAACTAAGCCTGCACCCATCCTGGCTCATGAACGTGTTGTTTTCCTTCAAAGAGATCAAATCAGCTTCCCCAGCTCTCTCCCCTCTGCAGCGTTCAATACTTCGCCTTTTTATTTTTAAAATGTGAGCTGGTCACAGTTCCTGGCCACTCTCCATTTCCTACAGCCTGAGCGGACCATGATGGGTTCTTAAACCAAAGAGCACACAGGCAGGTCTGACACACTGATGGGTGGCTTCAGTAAAACCCAGAAACAAAACTCCAGAACCCAAAAGCATCACAGCAAACTTAGCTAAAAAAGCACTTCAGAGAGAAAGCAATCACAGACCTATTAACCTTTCTTACCAAGTCCTGGAGCTGTAACTGGACAGCTGTAATCCCACAGGTCAGGCCACAATATGAACGTCTATTCCCCTTGTTTACCTGGACTCTACTGCAACGTGGCTTTGACTATGCTGCAGGCTCTTGTATTCAACGAAAATACCAGCATTGTGCAGGCTCCAGACAGAGCCAGACGGCTTTCCATGTAAACCACTGGATTATGCCAATATTTGACGCATCTGCCAATATCTGGAAAAACAAGTCTAAATGCCCATATTGTTATATAACAGAGAAACAACTCGGCCTTGGCGCAAAGGGCTGCTGCCTCTCACTGCCTTGATCCTGGGGAAGACAGAGGATGACAGAAGGAGAATTCCAGTTTCAGCCAAGGCTGTAGCTGTTGCACACTCACTGCAGGCGAGATGGGAGAAGCTGGAGCCTTTTCTGCCTAAGCAGAAAAAATCAGGCTCTCACAATGTTATCCTGAGCACATGGTAGGTGCTGATGCACTGAAGTAGGAATCCATAGAGGATTTGAAAGGAGGGGGCTCTCCTCTTTCCCAAGAGATCAGCCCAGGACCCCCCTCCTGTTCAGCCTGATGAGGGGGAAGACTTTAATTTGAGATTCCCATGGGGAGCATCAGGATGGTAAGAGCAAAGCACCAGAGAGGCTTCGGAAAACCAGAGCCTGACAGGCACTTCTCTGTCCCTAAGAGCTGGGGATAAACTTTTATCCCGTTCCACCTGGCAGCTCTAGGGCTAGGAGAGAGCCCATCTGCTGTTTCTGCTTCCTCTTCTGTACAGGGCCAGGAGAAGCCTAGAAGCCAGTTCCTCAGGGATGTGGAGAGCAAGCAGAGTGAGGATGCCCTCTCTTCTCTGCCAGGAGCTGCTGTGGGAAAAGGTACATCAGCTGCTAAACAGACAGGTCAGGAGACTGAAGCAGAAGAGGGATGAGCTCAGCAGACCCATACCCGTGCCAGCTGATCTGTAGCCAGTTATAGGGGGCTGCATGTGGAAGAACAGGGTGCTGGCCCCTGAAATGGCAGCCCCACTGCTGCCCACAGGGCACATGCTGTTCTCCCACCTTGTGCCCGTGCAAGAGCTTCTGATTGTATTTGGATTATCTACTTCTACCCACCCAGCTGCCCTCCAAGCCTGAGCCTACAGGCCCTTGGCTCTGAGCTCCTACTAGAAAGGAGCCTGGCCCTTGCTCCATGCAGCTCCTCCTTGCACTTGGCTCTGCCTGGCTGCAGAGGGCTGTAATTTCACAGCCTGCTCTCTTCCTCAGATCCCAATGACATCATCCACTCTGATTATATAAAGCACGGGGAGGACGCCTTTATTTATGCGTGCTTTTTGCTCATAGCTCCAGCTGCCTCACTGTACAACATGCACCAAAATTCCACTGCAGGGACTGGGCTCCCTTTTGCCAGGATCAAAACTACAGTGAAGAAAAAGGTGTAGGTGCAAAAACATTTCTTCATTTCCTTCCCTCACTCCTCTGAGGACATTTTTGAGGGGTTTGGGTAGAAATCAACCTATCCCACTACTCTGTTCCAGAGCAAGCTGGGCACAAAGCCACTAGCCTCTTCTCTACCTGGGAAATCCCCAGAGAGCTGAGCAACCTGTGGTGGCAGCTCAGAGCCCAGCCTCTGCTGGTCAACAAAGTGGCTACGCAGGGGCTAGACACCTTTGATCCCCTAGAAGTATCCTGCGCAGGCCAGCCCAGGGCTGAAAGGCAGTTTCCCTCCCCGGTAAGCTCAGCCAAACCCCTTGCTGAATGGGTGACCTCCCCTCCCCCCCACCCTCTGGTTCAACCATCTCTTCAATCTTCTCTGGCGAATGTTGCAGCAATGGCTGCCGGCACAACCATCAGGGAGCCATCCCTGAATGTAAACACCCCTGTGGAGCCTGCAGCTTCTTTGCCAGTACAGGTTTTGGGTTTGTGAGGTTTTTTTTTCCAGTTTCTACCATGGGCAGAAGCAACGGAAACTGAGACAAGAAACCTCCTCTGCTGAGGAGTCAGTCAAACACAAGTGCACACTTGGCTCTGAAGCAACATGTTTACCAGATTCAGCACTATCCCCTAGTCAGACACTGCTGAGGGACTTTGATGAATCAAGGCCCGAACATCTGCAAAACACACAAGATGCACCGTCACACACACACACTCTCCTCGCCTCTTTAAAAGATCAAGCCTCCCTCCCAGCAGGAAATGACCAGCTCGCCTCCAAGCAGCATTTCAAAATGCTGAATTCTTATTTTTGTATGTTGAAAGAAGAGAGCATCTGAGGAAAAGAACAGCATTTCCCAGATATTTTTGTACTATGCCTGCAGGTCTATAGGGCTTGTATTCAGCAGTGGATTTAAGCATGTGCTCAACATTAGGAATACGTTCAAGTCCCACTGAGGCTAAATCAGACACTTGATCTCTAAGAGATGTTAAAAAAAAGAGAACCAAACCAAACCAAAGAAGCACCAAAAGAAACAGCAGAAGGAAGGTCCTAACATGGAAAAGGACATTTGCATCCTTTTCCTCTGCCCTCCTCCTCTTCCCGCTACACCTTTTTGAAGTCAAATCTAATTTAACCCTGAAATTAGAAACCATCAGGTTTGTTTGGATTCCAGAGCTAATAGATTGCTTAAAAAATTCAGGAGGGATCACTGGTTAAAGAAAGCAATTCCTGGAGAAACGCGAGTGACCCCACATCAATAATTCACTGGACGAGAATGATTTTGAGATAAAAGTAATGAGAAACACATGCAAAAGCACAGGGCAGGGAAAATGGGGGAAAATATGGTTTCCTTCCAAACGCAACTCCCAGGTCAGAGACATGCTTATCTCTAACAGCCATCATGCGACGTGATGCTTTTTTCCTTACTCTTGTCTCTAACCTCTCTGCAGCGGTATCTGCCCCCTACTTTACCGAATGCTTGCCAGCAGTGGGAAGAGGCTTTGCCAAGCATTGGATGAGGGATGGCAAGGGAGCCGGGCAGCGGGAGCCGAGCCCGTGCTTTCTCTGCTGCAGAGTGTTATGCAATTGCTGCGAGTCCTCCAGCCACACGCAATAAAGCTGTGATGGCATCCAGCCAGCCTGCAATAAACACGCTCACACCCGCTCACCCCAATTCCACAGGACACCAGAGATGAGGCACATGCTGTAGAAAGAAATCTGGCTCAGAAATACACAGTTGAAAGTTAACATTGTCCACCTGAGCTGTGAAATCACTCAGAACAAGCTTTGCTTTCTGATTTTAAATCAGGTCTCACAATTGTTTGTTTTCCTGCATTTGCTCCTAGTTGAATGAAATTCTTGCTCATTTGCCTCTTTGTCTCCAGTTAATTTCTACCCATGGCTCCCTGGAATGTACAAGTATTTGTATTCCAAATGATAATAAAATGTGCCATGAAAAAATAACTGGGGGAAAAAAAAGCCTTTAGATCTTTATGTCTTGCTATTATTTAAAATAAACAAATAAATGAAAATTTAGGACCAATAATGAAAAGAATAAAAATAAACTAAGACATGAAAATTTAGGACTGACAATAAATACTTGACATTATAAACAGGAATTTAAATTAATAAAAAAGTTCAGCGGGCAACATTTTCAGCCTGATCTTAACCATACCAGATCTGTCTGTAAGATAAAGATGAATATGCACCCAACTGTATTCTCAAATCAAGGGCAGATGAAAAACAAACCACAAATGAAGAGAACTGTGATTAAACAATAGTAAGAACAGTAATAGTAATAAGAATAAAAAAACAAGGCAATGCACCTTTTCAAAGTCACACAAATCCAGGCACCTATGGCTGGTGACAAGCTACATAACAGGGAGGTATCAAGTACTCCAGAAAGCAGCACCCTGATTCAAGCCCATAAGCAGAATTACAAACAAACAGTGATATATTGATGGCCTCTGCAACAGCAGTGCTTTGTCCAAAGGCCACCTCAGTCACAAAACCAACACAAGGTACACTGGAAAAGGAAGCGTCTTACCAAACAACTGAAATGCCTGGAAAAAAAGGCACACAAACCCTTCTCCACATCTGCAACAGAAGCCGCAAGCCTTAAGAAAAGCATAAAGCAAGGATTATAACTTAAAACAGACTGCCCACTCTCCATTGTGAAGATCGAAAGAGGCTGTCCTACAAACCCTGCGCTGACTGGCCCCGAGACCTGCATGGCCTCCCACCACAGAGCCAGCATATGGCCAAGCGCGCAGAGAAATTATGTCCACCCCCAACTCCTCTAGGTGGGAAGACTCATGGCTGATTTCAGCTTTGGAAGAGTTTCAGGCTCTTGGCAAACCGAGGCTGCAAGACCAACAAACCTTGTGCCACGTGGTCTGTTGCCACCACTGGCCCATTCCAATATGGGTCTTTCTAGCCTACTACTGCAGGCTAGGGAGGGAGACAGGCTCTCTCCACCTCTCTCCACGTCACACAGCTATCAAGGTCTCTCCCAAGATCCTTCTAGGTATAAAACTGAATATTATTGAGAGGGGTCTCCTAATTTCCTTACAGTTTTGAAGGCAAATTAGTTACTTCAAGGCTTTTCAGAAGGGGAAGAGAGGGATGGAGGGAGGGGAAATCAGGCAGTCTCCAATCCCTTGGTGAAATATGGAGAATCTGGATGAAAGATTTGGCTTTCCTGCAGGTCAGTTGTCTCCTAGGATGCAATACAGAGGGACCATAGGCACCCTTAAGTATATCTCCCAGACGCCGAGTCTGTCCACACTATGCAGACATTAAGTAGATCATGGTTTTGAGTGGGGGCAGAGGCTGGTCTACAAGCACTTCTACTTCACATGGACACATGAGAGAGCTTCCACTTCCAGGATTCAAGGCCGCAGCACTGCAGTTCAGTTCACAGCTGTGAAGAGGACACTTCTGGAAGACTTGGGATCCTACACTTAACCCTGAGGACACTTCAGGGAGTAGGACTGCTCTCATCTCACACCGAGTCTCCAATTCCTTCCTTTTCACTCTGTCTTCTGACCAGCACTGCAAAGGCTGGACTGTTTGCTCACGCTTTCATCACTAGCTGTCATCCTTCAGCCTGCCCAGGTTCTTGTTTCTGTCTTCTTCTCCAACAGCCTACTGGATTGGAAGCTCTTCGGAACAAGAATACAGCTGACAAATGCACTGACATCAACAGGATCCCATGACTGCACTCAGAAATCCCAAATCAAGCAGATCCCAAACAGTCAAACTGAAGCAACATAATGATTCTGAAGTGATGTATCTGGGGCTGCCTTTCACACAATAACTACTGGGCCTTTGGGATCTGTCTACCTGTTGCATATCTCAAAGTTTTTTCCCTTTGAATTAGAGGGCTAAAATACAGAGGCTTCTTCTAAATGAATAAAATAATAATATGAATAATAAAACTATTTGTAATCCCACAACTTCCAAAACTAGGATGCATAAAGCAATAGCGAAAAAATTGAATACTGATGCTTCCAGTAATAAAAATGATACCATTTTGGAAGGTTCCTCCTCCAGAATGAACTCACAGCTGTTCGGTAATATGACTGCTCATCCTTTCCTAACCCCTTTGATCTTCAGAGGCACCAACGAGACACACTACTTCAACTCAGTAGAGGAAGATCAAATATAACAGCCTGTGCTTCACAATGGAAAGGTGATGAGAGCAGCATAGGTGGCCATCTGCCCAGCAGAGGAATGGAGTCAATCAATGCCTGGGATTTCTCTCACTCCTCCATTTTCATCCAGATCTAGCACCGAGCTCTCAGTGCCCATTCATCAGTTTCTCTTCCCTCCTCCCATCTGCTCTATGCCTGTCTTTGAAAGCAATTTGGACAGTTTTTAAGAGATGGCAAATAGCAACAGATGCTCTGGAGCAGAGTCTATTATTATTA
>NW_010391555.1:59663-61524 GCF_000710305.1 Buceros rhinoceros silvestris | reverse complement strand
CCCCCAAACTAATGTGAAGGCCTTTACTAACCACCTCCCACAAGCCAACTAGTAGGTCTAGCCATTATCTGAGCAAGGTCTACTTCTCCCAACCCCCCTCTCTGGTTTTTGTTGCTGAGCATGATGTCGTACAGCATGTAGTATCCCTTTGGTCAGTTTGGGTCAGCTGTACAGGTTATGTCCTCTCTTACCTTCTTGCCCACTTCCATCTTACTCACTGAGGAGGAGCAGGGGGGGAGAAAAAAGAAAGCCCTGATGCTGTGCAATTACGGCTCAACAGTACCGCCAGCCCAACCAGACCCAGCACATTCAGCTGCGTGATTTAGCACATATTCAAATGACATTCATAGTCATCAGCATTGGTGGTGGATGGAGGGTCAGTGATAACTAAGTCCAAAATAGAATGAAGCATGTGTTCTGCAAGATAAGGCATTTTCAAGACTTGCACCACATCTGTTCTTCCTGGTGTTCTTGTCAAGCAGTTAATGTAGTATTGGTATTTTCTCTATTAAGATTGTTTTTTTTTTCTAGTAGAAAACGAGGAGAAAGGAAACTTCTGTGTCCCTTGTTCGTCATTTAATTTTACTGAACAAGAGTGTTTAAGGGAAAAAAGTCATGAGCTGTGGCTCATAGTCTAAAGTCACTGATGTCAGCAGTTTCCAAATCATTGTTCTGGTTCTTGTTTAGTTAAATATTTAGATTATTTGATTGCATGTGGAGGAAGCATTGTAGGGCAAGGTAGCAAGCTAAGAAATGAGAATTATTATCTCCAGTTCCTTTTTGTGTTCTGTTGTTATAATTAAATTACTAGAGCATATTATTGGGAATATATTGCACAGCAGTGCATGCGTCCTTTATTATTTAAAGGATATACACAGCTTTTGGAAATCCTACAGAGTGTGTTCTTGGGAGAGCACAAACACTCTCAATCCTGTTGCACCTTAACAGAGCTGGAACACGTCGGGGAAGCCTGTAGAGAGACCAGAGACTGCGTGCAGGTCTAGTGTGAATAGATGACGGTATGGTAGAATTAATAACGTTTCACTTGGTTACCAAGCAAAGTAATTTTCAGCCATCCAAGTAGCAGCCTATGCTACACTGTAATAGTCACGTACCATTATAAACTGGCTGCACTGATGAAAGGGTAATTTTTCTTTGCTAACTCTAGCATTTATTATGTTCCTTCAAGTGTTAATTTTTAGAGCGCTCAGAAATATGCTAGATACTTCTCAGATATGTGTAGGATTAAAAGATAATGTAGATAACTCGAAGCACTTGGGTATAAAACTATTATGCTATGTAAACATAAAGGACATAAGAACAGTTTCTATGGCTAACAGAAAATACAAAAAACCGAAGTTTTTTTTGTCTTGCAGTGTTTCATTCTGGGCGGTGTCTAAAGTTCGGATTATTATTTCTGGGGAAAGTAGCTGAAATATGATGATTTTTGCTACAAAACTGTGACATTTAACACTTTCTGTTCGTTACTCATTACAGCGATAAATTGACTTGACTTTAACAAAACAACAAGTTGATACAGTTAAATACACCTGCCTCAGACTGGTAGTTTTAGTGACCTGGTAGATGACACCCTTTTCTTTGCACGGGTATGCATGAAAAACAGGACTATCCCGTGACAGTTACAAATCCTGCTATTGGCAGAGAACAAGACCCTGTGATACCTCTGTCTCCCATGAAACCACCTGCGTAACCTGAAGTTCTAACTCATGTAGACAGAAAGTTTAAATGTTCCTGTGAAACTGTGTCTGGATAACTTGAGAAACAGATTGTTCATCAGTTCTGATAAACAGAGGTCTGCTGGAAGGACTTACGGAATGTCCTACGCCTGGTTTTCCCTCCA
>NW_010391555.1:39448-59584 GCF_000710305.1 Buceros rhinoceros silvestris | reverse complement strand
TCCCTACATTTCTTTGTTCTGCACAAGAGCAAAGTTCTACCTGCTCGTTTCTGATGGAGCTAACGAGTGACACCACGCTTTGCTTCAGTCAGTATACATTTTGTTTATAGTCCTTGGCGTCATTAATTCAGCTGCATCACTGGCAGTAATTGTCTACCATTGACACATCTGAGATAATATATTATTAGTGGGGCCTGCTAATTAAGTATGCCTATTTGTTTATAATTAACTGAAGAAATTTATGGCGTTAGAGAAAGTATTACAGTAGCTGATAAAAACACATTTGGTAATGATAGCAATGCCAAGTTTAAATGCTTCCAAGAAGAATTACTGATACTAATACCACAGTGATCACTATTCATGTCTGACAGCACTATGGAGATGTGGCAATTACTAGTCTTATGCTCCTTTAAGTTTGCTTTAAATATTAACTTGCACAGTATTAGTATCTTTCAAAAAATGTTCCAGAAAACCATTCCAAGGCTATAAAACTTTGTAGCACAAAATATGCTTGCTGCATAATAAAGAAAATCTCTGAAATCTCATCACACTCAAATGGAGGAGAAACACTTAGGTTTATCTTGTCTGTGCACGTTCTGACATTATTATGCAATTAAAGATAAGGTGGGGTATTGTGCTTGTGAAATAACTCATCCTATCAAATGCTGAAAACAAGAGAAGAGGAGGAGATCTTGGTCTTAAAAGTGTGAATAACGGCTCTTGCATTTGAACGTATAGGTTGGAGGGATTTGTAATTTGCTCGTTAGGAAAGTATTTCTCTTTTATCTCAAAGCGAGCAACGAAGATCTTTCACTGAGCAACTGCAAAAAAGCAGCCATTTCAGAAAAGAGAGTTACTGCTTTCTTGACGCCTTATCTATATTAGAAATGTGTTTTCCCCACCTTATTCTCAATTTACCAATAACATGAGGTTTGTTACCTCACCTCAAGCATTCTGAGTTACTCCTTGTCATGGAGTGCAGTTAGTGAATAGACTGTGATCAAAGGCCTTGCACAGCTGCGCAAAAGGCTGAAGAGGAAATTTCATCTATTCATCCTCAATCCAGTAACCCATAAAGAGGGTGTTTTCAGCATTAAGCTGTGGACAAGTGCAGCACCTTGCTGTGTCCCTAAATAACTTGAAGACTGAATCTGGGAGAAGCAAAATCCTGTGCTCTTTCCTCTGAAAGTTAGTTAACAGGGAGGGAGAGTTATTTCCATTAAGATAGCAAAACTAGGGAGGTGCACCTGGAACCACCATGCAGCTGCACGCGAATGAGTGTGAGGTCTCACACTGTCTCTTCTCCACATGTCTGATAGGAAGATCTTGCTTGCTTTGGTTTCTGAAGTAAGAAATTTCACCAGATGTTGAGAATTTCTTCTACTTTTATTCTAGGGACTATGTGTTGACGTAGCAATCTGTCCTCTGGTTCTTAAGCACAAAGATCAACCAGCTGACAAGTGAAAACACACGCAGTGTCATTATAGCTAATGGCCAGGATTTAATTTAGGTAAGTGTATCAGTTCCGAGTTATTATACATTTTAGTGTTCATTGCGCCAGGCATAGAGATAACTTGTGAAGCAGTTACCTGAAAGCTCAAGTCACTTCTCATCTTTGGAGTCGATTGTCATTGCAGCTATATTTAAGCAAAGCCTAATATCTGACATCACTTATACCTAAATAAACAAATCACGAAGCAAGTTCAATGGGGAACATTAATATTAAGAGTCATAGAGAAGCTGAATGTATACTGGAGCAGTAATGCATGATTCTTATTTATATGACACTGCCAGTGGAGATAAACATTTAGAATAAAGTCTGTGGGTTCTGCGGTCTGACTTCACTTCTACACATGAAGAATACATACTTCTGATAGCATGTAGACTTTGGCATTGCTAATGTTGACATATTTCTTGGGAGAGTATCCCACTTCACTGCAGCAGGAAATGGCTTTAATTTTTTCCTTCTCTGGGCCAGCTATTCAGTTTTGTATCGATTGTTCCGTGTTTCTCTCTTCTCAGAAATCAGAGTTGTGGCTTGCTTCCTCAAGAAGTTTAGGTAGCTTAGTAGATGGAAGCTATGCAGCTAGAACTCATTTTAAGGACCAGTTCAGAGAAAACACCTATCCAAAGTGGAAGAACATTGTATTAATGTTTCTTTTTACTGCTTTAAGACATTTAGAATTAACCACTGGCATGAGACTTCAGTGAAGCTAGCAATGTTTGGAAAAGGTGTGGCAATACCATTGCAGAATTTTTTCTTATGATTTTATTTGCAGGGACTGTGAACCACTGAGCATTAGTACAAGGGACACATTCCAATGCAATGTGTACGCTTCTCTGGGTGTGACAGAAAGGAAGCTCTATTTCTGTGGAGCATCAGAAATAAGCAGATGAGATACTGAAGTGGATGGTGTGTTGACTTCTTCCTCTGTGGCACATCAGTAATTAATTTCCCTTTTCATAC
This sequence comes from Buceros rhinoceros silvestris, assembly GCF_000710305.1. Classification (NCBI taxonomy): domain Eukaryota; kingdom Metazoa; phylum Chordata; class Aves; order Bucerotiformes; family Bucerotidae; genus Buceros; species Buceros rhinoceros. The sequence goes on along the minus strand of NW_010391555.1, from coordinate 57,117 downwards.
CTGGAGTAACTCCAGGCAGCTAAGGCTGTTTTTTGTAGGGTTGTTAAAACAAACAAACACAAAACCCCATATATGTTTTCTATTTTTATATATAAGCACAAAAGACATTTATTCTTAAGAGCTTAGTTTTATTTACTGGAAAATAGAGGCAGATAGACCAATATAACTGTATCTATATATTTGATATTTCAAGGTTTCATCTGTTTGGATTTGTACCATATCCCTCTTCTAATATTTATATATTGTGCAAAAAGGAGTGCCAACTATTCTAGACAGATGTAATGCTCCCTGGATCTAGCAAGTACCTTATCTGAACAAATACAATTTTAAACTAAGAAGATTCTGTTCCAGAAAAACAGCAGTGATGCTTTCTTCCCTACTACTGCAGTGTCAAAAACTCTTGCAAACTATAGCTCATATTTTAAGGCCAAGAGTTTCTGTTACGATTTATTGCAGGAGTGGATGTACCCATTTCTCTCCAAGTAATTGTGTTGTACATTGAGGTCCCTGTAGGCTGTGGTCGAAACATTTATCTAAATGAACATAGGTATTGCATTTTCAGTTTTTGGAAAGCTTTGCTAAACACTACATGTATCTGGGCTAACAATGTCTCAATGAAACACTGAAAAAGATTTTAAAGGGTGTCTTAGATGTGGGATTATAATCTACGGTGATAAGTGTGGGGATTTGTATTTGGAGATGAGAGAATATTCCTCTGTGAGCTGCCTGTCGCTGAAATCTTGCAGTGATAAGCAGCTACACTCTTGCCTGCTCTCCAACTCTGACACTCCTGCAAGGAGCTGACTCTATACTTTGAATTATGAGGGGATTTTGTTTGGGTTACTTTGTGTAAGGTTTTTTTGTGTGTTTGGGGTCTTGGTTTGGTTTTTAAACTGAAAGAGGGTCTGTCCATTAACAAGGAAGAGTCCTAGCAGTGTGATTTGTCACATGGAAACTTTGCATTATATTTTCATTGTGAATATCTACTTTTTCTGTCTGTTTTCCAGCCATTCTCACAGTGAGATAGAAGGGTTCCCACAGAACCCCCATATCCTGGATGTCTCTGACATTTCTTAGTTATGATGCCAAAAAAAAAGATTAATTGTGATTACTGTGTGTGAACAAGGCCAGATAATCACAAATGTAGGCATGTAGTAGAATTGTTTGCCTTAAAACACAGTAGTGGCCACTGATTTGGCTGATATCCCCAATCAGTGTCACACTGATTGTCGCATTATCTGATGGCTATGCTATGGAAATTGGATCTAGAGTCATGCTTCAGGGTAGAATAAAGCAGCTTAGGAATGGTCTCATTATTCTCTCTCTTACGCTGCTGAAGCTCTAGTAGGACTATAACAACTGAAAGTTGATTGAAGATTTTGACAGGCCCATCATCTCTAAGAGTAAAATGGACACACTTTAAATCGTGGCAGTATAATAAAACAGTCAACTTAAGTAATGAAGAGGGTCACGCCCTGTCAATATTGCAATAGCATTCACATTCCATGGCACTCAAATCAGTGTCTGAGGTAGTTTAGATCTAGTTTCCTTATGGAGCTATGGGTGTCTTTTAATTTTGTGGCAACACAAAATGAGGCAGGTAAGAAGGTCTTTCTGTATGTGAGAAGTGGAGATGGTCTTAGGTTGATCTTTCTTGGGCCAGTTGCCTACTCTCCCAGAAGCTGTGCAGAGGTGAAGGTCACAAAACATCTGTAACTTACTTATCCACTTGTACATACTGCTGGGAAGGAAAGAGTCTTCCCATTTCAGGAGAGAAAAATGACCCTTTTTTTTTTCCTCCTTTTTTTTTCTTTTAAACAGTGTCAAAATGCTGGAAGCTTGAAAATTCACAGCTAAGATCCACAGTATTTCTTCTCGAAATTGAAAGGCTTTTATAAGCCTTGTAAATAATTTCTGTTGGACACTAAAAGCTGAACTGATCTCAGCAACAACAGACAGAATCAGCTCATCTGTTTTGTACCCCCCTCATCTCTGAATACAAGTAGAATAAATGAGCAGACTCTTGGCATGATTATGTTCAAACTGGACTTCTTGTACTACTGTTATTCAGAAAAGGGCGACCACAAAAAAAAAAAAAATCTGTGTTTGGCCTTTAAGACAAGGATATCCAAGCTTGATGTCCCTAACTCAGGAAAGTTTTAGGAAATGAGAAATTTCTGTCAGCCTCTTGCCTCTGAAATGCACTTGATTCCATAGTTCGTCGTTTTCTTTGTCTAAGGAACTTGCAGTATTATAATACAAACCAAAAGATCCCTGGAGCCTTACCCGGTGCCCTGTTTCCATCAGGTGTAATGCGGGGGGCTATGCTGTGAAGTTGCAATGATTGCATTTGGCTTTACACTGCATACACTTTTTGTGTTCTATATATTTTGGTTTCGATTGCAGTATTGATTGCCATTTCATCAAAGCCTCAGGTCGCGCTGTTAGTTAACCCCATCACCACTGAAACAGTAAATTAAACAGAAAATCTGCCAAATGCTTACGATAGCCTTTTACTACTTTTGTTAAGAAGTTAAGCGCAGCTAAATTTATCTGTTTATAGCGTCTATTGAATTTGCTTATGTCATTTGTTTAGTCTGTTCAGAGATGAAGAATATATTCACCAAGGGTTGTGAGGGTGTATGTTTTTAATCTTTATAGGGTGTGGTTAGGCTTTTTTGTAAGAAGGAATGGACAGTCAGGAACATTTACATAGAAAATAATCTTCAGTGAATTGCCCTGAATGAAACAGATATATGTTATATAGATAGATATATATAATAGATATATAGATATAGATGTATAGATATAGATATATATAATAGATATATATATAAACAGATATATGCACTATATGTTTCTCTGAAATGGAATTACATCAAGGGACTGATTAAAAATTAAAACGGGGAGGAGAAAAGAGTGACTGGCATGGCTGATCAAAGTGTATCAATTCATAAATAAGGAATATATCCGGTTCTGAAGATCTGAGCTTGTAGCTCAAATCCCTGGGAGAACCAGCTGCAGTGATTGGTACAGCATCTCAAATAATAAGCCAGCATGGCAAAGACTCTGTTTTATAACAAATTAAATACTCAGAATTAATTTCTGTGGTTTTATGTTTCAAAATACACATTTTATGTCATTTGCCTCTGCCTGTCAGCTCTCTGCCATGCATTCAAGTTCTCATTGTTTTCTACCTCTACGAAAAGGCAAATCTGGAAGAAAATTCTGTATGGAATCAGAGTGACGAGCTTTAGGTTTTGTGTGTATGTATTTTTTTGTTGTTAATACAAGAGTAGAGATGTTATGTCAAACTGTTAAGGCTATTAGGCAGCTACTAACATTCTTCCTAAAAACTTCTCAGTGTTAGGAACATGCTTTCCTGTCTTTCAGTCTTGGTACGTCTCATTTAAATCTTCTGCCTCATTGTGGGAGCAGGTCAGCAGGTTAAAAGGGAATAGTTACCAAACCCAGGTTGTTGATCTGAAGTCCCTGTATTGTTTTTAAAGACCCATCACCCCAACTTATTTGCTGGCTTTGGAATCCTTTCCTTTAACTAGCGTCGATAGGATTGACGAGGATAGTTTGCAACAAGAATGTTACAAAATTTTCTCAGTATCTCTTAGTTTTTTAGTTCTTAAAATTAAGCCATTCAGAGCCTTAACTTTCCTTACCTCAAGAAGGAGCTGCTGGTGAGAAGGCTTCCTCATCGTGCAGTTTCTGTCAGACGTTTGGAGCTGTTTAAAATGGTGCATAACCCTACCCAGCAGCACTCTCTAGATATTGATCAGTGCTTGCTGAAGTGGTGTAGATCTCTTCAGGGCTCTTCAAAAGTCAGTGTTAATTTAGGGCACAGAATCATCCTGAAGAGCAGCTTTCCATTTACATGAGTTTTCTACTCGTTGCTCTATGAGGTTACAAACTTCAAGCTTGCAGTTTGCATTATTGCTATTAAATCATCTCCTAAGAGTATAATACAGTGCATTTCCCTTGATGCTACCATCGCATATATTTATTTGTTTAACTCTAGTGTTTCTTTGATGAAGAAAGCTTTTACTGCAGGTTGGTTTTTTCTTTCCCTTTTCTCCTTTCTTCTTTAAATGTACAGTCTCCACCCACGTGGCTTAGAATTCATTTTCCAAAATCATTTGTAAGAAAGAATTTTGGAATTCTTTTGTTGTAACTGTACTTTTCTTAAATTCTTTAAGAATTTAAATCTTTAATCTTTAAGACACTTCTTGGGATAAATTGTGAAAATACATATCAGGAACATGGGGAAGAAAGCTGACACCTTCATAACTTGGAACGTTGTATGGAGGGTGACTGTCTTCAAGTGCTTTTTATTTTTTTCTTCCTTTTTGCACTCCTGTCAGTCTCCCTTCTGAGTTCTTCTCACTTAAGAATAATAAAACTGTATTTACATCTCGCTTTACTACAAAAGGCAGGTAAAAGCCTACATTTCTTACCTGCTCTCATCAGATACTTCTAATTTAGTGACAGAATTCTACAGGAAATCCATCATAAACTTTCAGATATGAACACAGTGATTAAAAAAAAGGGGGGGGGATGACAGGGAGAGTAAATATTTATTAAAAGAGTAAATTGGAGGGGAGTAGGCTATTTGTTTCATTCCATGTCTCAGATGAAAATAATTGGCTCATTAATCACAGTATCAGCTTAGTCATTTTAGGAGGGCCAGGCTGAAGAATGAATAGAAACAAGGCACATAATTTTAAAATTTAAGAAGCAGACATTAACAATGTCAGTGAAAGAAACTTCAGTAAATAGCTCTTGACATCTTGTTACATTACATAAGCAAAGTTTTAAGATTAAATGTATTTCATGCCTTCTTTTTTTTCTTCCCCAGTTCATTTGGAAATACACACTGGAAATATACGTATGTATATGTACACACATATAGACTGAGACAATATAATGAAAATTAATATTGATTTCTTACCTTCAAATTTTTCTGGATGACTAGATGTTCTTTTGGCTTTGCTACCTTGCCACGCATCTGCTATTTCTTACCCGTGCTATCTTCTATTACCTTTGAGTGCAAGTAGCTGTTGCTAAAGCATGGAGAAGGCAGAACAGAAACCCTGAAAGCTTTTTACTCTGTAGGTTTTCCTTAATGTTTCAGATGTCGTAATTTCCTCTGGTAAGAAAGGCTTTGTTTTAGTCTCAGCCCTGAAGTGTCAAACTTTCATAAGAATATTGTCTTATTTTTATGTTTCTTATAAATTAAAAATTTTACCTTGAAAAATCTCATCAGAATGTGTAGAAGCCAGAGAATTTATACAAGCTTTCCAGATCATGTTTAAAACTGATGTCGTGGTTTATAGCGCTTTCTGATGGGGATGGCAGTGTCATCTGTCTCCCCTTTACTGGGTCTAATCTATCTGTGTTCTGTTCCCTGAATCTACACCACAGTATTATTCTCTGGTATCATAGTCTCTAGAGCAACATAAAGCCCCGAGCTGCAGCACCACAGATTTCTAACCCTGCAGCATATCTCGTGGTTGCTTATTTTTGTTTGCTGCTTTTTGAATAAGCTCGATACATTCCTGTTCAGTGGCATTTAATTTGAAAGGATGACTGTAGATATACACAATATACAAGCGTGCAGTCAGCCAGTGAATGGGTGCTGGGATGATATCCTGCTTCCACTGTCGGTAGTAGGATTTTTGGCAGGCAGATCACTACGCGGTGGAAGAGATTTTTCCCTTTTGTAAACTTAGTAGACACTCCAGAAAATACCTTTGCCAAGACATACTGTCTTGAGGTAAAGACAGAAAAAGAGGTTTCTCTCAAATTACTGCTCACGTGCAATCATCTGTCATGAGAGCAGATAAGTATGATTAAAAACTTACAATTCTGATGTTGATTGGATTATGAGTGCGTCTGAAAATTTCTGGCACCAGATCAACTACATTGTCATTTCTCTCTTCCTAAGCTATGTGTAGCTCCGTGGATAAAGTCCTAACCCTGATTTTTTTTTTCTGCATAAAAGATGATTAACTAACGTTTTAAGGCTAGGTAATTCTTAGACCCCAGTGGATGCTTAAATACACCGTGTAACTTTCAGAGAGGTATAGCAGAGTGTCTGCTTAAGTCCTATGTGTACTGTTATATTCACAACTTTTTACTTGATTGGAAATAAGCACTATCTAAAATAACTATTTTTGTAGAGATTACCTGAAAGAAAGGCCCGATATATCAAAGATGGAGACAGGAGCTGTATTCTCTACATGGAGCAGCAGTACCTATGCACTATTGTAAAAATATTGTGTTCCTTAAGATTCCCCTAGTGAAATGTAAATGAAGTCTGAGACTGTCCTATTTTCTATATTTCTTTTAAACTGATCATTTATAGGGACCCCCCCCACCCCCCAAAGCTATGTATGCTCTGTATGAAATAGTGTTGCTATTGATGAATCCTGACAAATTAGTTTATGGCATTATACCTGCTATTCTTTATCTGAAAACTAGAGAGAACAACTGATAACCTGATCTTTTATGTATCTGTGCAGAATTATTGTTTACTCTGATATTGAAATTAGTGCATCCGGTTATGGATTAAAGTGGCTGTTTGGTGCCAAATTTCTGCTAACTGAAGAGGTGAGAAAGTGGTGAGGTGTAGCAGAAGAGAGGAATGAGACCTTGCTGAGGTTAACCCATTGATTTGTAACTGTCATTAGTCCAGCTGCAGGGTTTTAAGCATGTAAAACTAGGAAGCTGAAAACTACGTGATGCAGGAAAGGCCTTCTCCAGTACTAAGGGCACAGGACATCAGTGCGTGGAGCGGGATCTTTGTACTCTGGGGCTTCAAACAGCTTTGCAGGTGAGCCATATTTTGCAAAGGATAAAAGGCACGTTTTAGTATCTGATTTATAGGTGACTCAAGAGAGAATCAGAGTTAAATGGAAAAAAGATACAGGGGAATTTTGCAAACCATACTAATAATGATGTCAGAATTCCTGGGTGAAGTGGGAGATAACCTAGAGAGAGAGTCTATGATGAAGAGTTCTGCTTTAAGCTCTGCTAAATGGTGGGAGAAATATGTACACCTTTTGATTTTCTCTCCTCTCAGAGAGGAAGGGAAATGCCTAAAGTAGGCCACGCGACGTGAATTACCCTCTGCAAGTGTACGTACTCAGTTCTTTTTTGGAAAAGGACAAGAAATGGGCTGATTCTCTATCCACTGCTAAAAGCAGCTCCAGCAATGAGCTAACTGCTCTGCTGTGTAATGCTTTTCTCTCTTCCACCAGCAGAGTCCAGAACATTTAAAGTTGGGTCCTCAAGACTGATTTCAGAGCAGCTTTTCTGAGACTCTAATTTGATGGACTTTATCTGATCATTTCCTTGGTGAAGGTGATGCAAATACGTAGATGATGCTGTTTGTGCACAAAATTTCTCAGATGCTAAAGCTTGAGTATTTAGAAAACTTCATGCCAGGAGGATTTATGTCAAGTTCTTAAGCAGCTTGGCAATTTTTCAGTAATTGTATGGCTAACATTACATGGATTCTCCTTGAAGCCGCCAAGTTAATGTTTTTAGATTGGGATTTTGAAAGGACTTTGAATATGTCAGGCGTTCAATAGCAGCCCTAACTTTCATGTTACCTGGCCGTGCTCAGACTGGCTGTGAGTTTGAACTTAGTAATTTGATGTGAACTAAGTAGCTCATCCGTATCAGTGTGTGTCATGTTGCCAGCACTTTCCCTAACACAAGGAAGCTAAGACATCTGTAATGTTTTCTCCCTAAACCAAGCTGCTATTGTTTTATAATGAGGTTTGTTTTTCATTTAGGCTATCAAGTTGATTAGGTTTGTATTGTCCCATGTTTTATGATTTTTCTTGTTAGCAAAATCACCCAAATAGTGCATATTAACACCGAAGCCTATTTCTGAAGTGGAATTAGGAAATTCATTATTTCATGCTACGGAGCTGTAGTCTACATTGTTCTACTGACAGTGCATCTCCGAGGGAAATCTCATTATTTTCCTCCATATATGGAATACCTTTCAGAAGAACTGTTAATGCTGGTGAGTTCATCAAGCATTTATCACACCCAAATCTTCCCTATCTGAAACTTCACTTAAAGGGGGGAGAAAAAAAAAAAAGACAAATGAATCACTAGTATCTGTGTTTAAAAGGCAGATAAAAGTGCTGCTGGAGATTATATGCTCCAAGTTCACGGCTATAAATGGAGAAACTAGCTTTGAAGGATGGTTTTATGTAGTTGTTTCAACTTTATGATGTGATTATAGTGGGAGCCCCAGAACTGACACCTTATATCCTGTACCTGAGTTTTCTCCGCTCTAGAATATTCAAATAACTACTTGTGAACTCTGAAATATGCCTATGGAGTTCTACAGCATTTCTAATCCACAGCATTAAATACGTTGTGTGAAGAATGAGGCTTTCTGAAGAGGAGGAAAATAAGATGAAACTTAGGGCAAAAAAGTGATGATGTAAACCTGCGTTTTTAAAGATTGTCCCTAGCCGGTAATGTAAGCAAGACTGACAGAGAGCCAGTACAGATACGATGTTGGATCCCGAGCTTTTGAATGATCCCGAGTTTAGATGAATGATCCTGTTGACATCAGAGGTCTTGATTCTGAAATTCCAGGGATGTTCCTTGGCTGTAGTGTGCCAGATTTCCCTGTGTGTAATTAATAAATGAATTCTCAGAGAAGCTGTCTTGCTAGAACCCTCGGCAGGTGCAGGCATGGTAGGACAGACAGCAGAAGACTTCTGGTTGCTTTGTATTGGAAGTAGCCGTTTCAGTGAAGTGAAATAAAACACAAAGTTCATAAACGTGTGATTTTTTTTTTGTAACTGGTGGTCTGAAACAGACTATTTCCATGGATTTCATTGATACATAAAACGAGAATGGGATTTTAAGATGCTTTTTCCTTTAGATGAGATAGCCTGATAGTTACTATTAAACAGCAGTTGTGTTTTGTGTTTGTCCTCTTACCCCACGAGCACGTGTCCTAGATTTTGCAAAAAACCAGCAGCTCCTTGGAGGTGAAAGGGCCACGGTAAAAGGCACATGTAAAAAAACTTGTATGTGCTGGGGAAAAAAGTCTGAACAGACTATGCCAGCTCAGGACACTTGGATGAACTTTGGGATGCTTTATTCTTGCCTCATCAAAATATGACAGCTGGCATCTACAGCACCAGACTTTCTTAAGGAGCTTTCAATATTCATTTTGGTTCCTGGTCCATATTTGAACTTCAAAATTTTAAGTGAGGCAGCTGTAAAATCTTTGTTCACATGGGCATTCTTTATCTGGGATTAAGTAAAGGGATTAAGTAAGGTCTACCTGTGTCAAAATTTGTTGAACAAATCCTCTTTCCTCAGAATGTATAAATCTCTCTGTACTGTCACATAGCTGATGTATCCAACGGGCATTTTAATATAGTAATTTCCTGGGGTTTAAGCACTCCATTTCTTAATCTTAATTCTGCCCTTTTTTGCATTGAACATTTAAATCAAGTGTCTTTGGTTTATATCCTCGAAGGGTCTGACTACAAATAGGAAACTATTGCTGAAATAACAATAGAGCATTCAGTTTTAAGATTTTTTGTTCGTATGTATGTTGTTTGGGGATTTGTTGTTTGTTGGTTTGTTTTGTTTGTTTTTTTTTTTAAATACACAATTTGTCAGGTTTTTCTTTAAGCTTTGTCTTTATTTGGTTGTATGTGTTGTCCCTGTACTGCACTGTATTTCAGAGATGTTCATCTTTGAGCCCTTTTAGTTGGAAAGTTTTGTGGCTAGTGTGGTCTCTTTAACTGTATCAATTTTTATAAACTCAGCAAGTCAAGACTTTATGTATGGCTACTGTAAGTACATCTACAGGGGATAGTATTTAAGTAAAACTTGCATTCCACTTTCAAGTTTCTGTTTGCCTAAATAGACAAAGAGATTTTTTTCTTTGAGGTTACCGTTTGACTGGGTATCATCTTCAGATTCTGTTCTATATCCATTCCTAAGCCAAACAATAGATGCCTAATGCCAAATTATTCGCTGTACGAAAGTTGAGAGGGGAAGCTTGCTCTCCAACCTTTGTTTAATTTGGAATTCCTTTTGGACAAACTGTGTTAGAGGGACAACTCTGTTAAGTGGGCATGGCCCAACACACCGAGCTTGCTGAGTGAGCTGCTGTTCTCGTATCACCCATAGGTCCAAGCTAAAGAAACTCCTGGGTGACAATCTCTGTTTGTGCCCTACTGACAAGCTAATAGTTCTTCTTGAGGTGTTGTAAGCTGAGGAAAGAACTGGATGGATTTCTCAAGAGTTGCTGTTTATGCTTTGTGCTCCTTACTGTTACCTGTTCTAGCTGGCAGATCTTTGAACAGACTTAAACCCTGTTCTCTGTTTTGACTGCTTGCTTCTTTAGCATAGTGAACCACTGGAAATACTTACGATTGTTTACTCTGTTCTGTTGTATTATGCCTAGAGGTCAAATGGGAACACTACTGTTCTACATGTTTACCTTATCAAGACATCGCGGATGGAGGAGGCATTTTGGCAGCACTAAGAGATGGGGGTATGAGGATGTTTAAGTGCTGGACAAAGTTGTTTATGAACAGTCTTAGATTAAAACACAACCATTCCCTCATCATATCTGTAACTCATATGTACTGTTTTCTTTGGAAGTTTGTAATACTCTACAGGTTTGCAGGAAGTCTGTGTTGTTGACACTTGTCCTATTTAGGATTGCATTGAGTGACAAAACTTGTTCTTCAGGGGAGGAAAAACATATGGCTTATCTTCTGAGTCCAGGGAGCTGTGAAAAGGCACAGTTCGAAGATCAGTAGCTCTAATTATGAATGAAATTCCCATTTCCCTCAGCAGTGGAGAACAGCAAGATTAAATAATTTCTTTGCAAAAAGTTTCTTGTAAATCCAGACAGACTACCTTGGGTTTGAATAGACTGAGTCAGACTGACAAGTGCTGATAACAATGATTCTTTGAAGACTTTAGATTTTACAGATAGAGGGGAATGTGTATTTCTACACATAAAAAGAACACTTTGAAGTAGCTAGTAGCAGTGGTAGCTGGAAGTTCGTGCTACTTAGGAGATGGAACACACAGCAGAAGGCAAAATTAAATTTCACAGGGAGATTTTCATCATCTCATAACAACAAGTAAAAAATTCAGAGAGTGTACATTCACTATTAGGTTTTTTTTGTCCCTGCCTTATTTATGTTCTTCTGTAATTACCAGTCAGAAGGAAGCATAAGAACCTGTGCAGTTTGTATTAATACATGTTGTTCAGTGATGGATTATAGATCTATTAAAGATCTTAGCGATAGAAATGTCCCTTAGTTCAGTCAGTACACTCGTATTCTCTTTAGAATGCCCCCTGTTTGATCCCTGGAGGTGTTCAAAATAGAGGCGATCAGTCATCCACTAACCCTATATGAATTTTAATGAATTAGTTTTCAAATACCACGAGGGAAATCTTTGTAATCTCTTTTTAAGATGTGGGAACTCAGGGTAAGATAAGCCATGTACATTGCTTGAGGTCACATACATACAGTCTTTGGCAGAAATTTTGGTGAGATACTTTCTTCTGCTCTTGGCATAAGATGGCAACTGCACCCACTGTGGAAATAAGGCAGGCTAGGCAGGCATCCGTGGTGTTAGCTGTAGGAGAGGAAAAGCAAAAGGGCCACACAAGAAAGACATAACCATGTAACCTTGCATCTTTCTTCTTTCTAATACCCCACTCCTAGGCCTGCCTTTTCTGCCCCCTCAAAAAAAAAAAAAAGGTTGTTTTTTTTTAATGTAGAATTGTGAGTGCCTCCTGATGTGTCAGAGTTGAGAAATGATTTCTTTTCCCCCCTGAGTTTATTTTCAAAGTCACTTACAAGTTCAGGGTAGATATTTTTATGTTCTCAAGGAGGAACTTGCCAAATGTCAGTGCTGCATTCCTGTCTGATTCTAATTTCCGTTAATAGTGAAGTATAAAATCATACTGTACTGCTTCACTTACTTTTGTTCCAGTGAAATATATTTGGATGAGCTTGTCTGTCTCTTACCCCAGCAAAGTGTAATTTTACATAGGTTTCTATCTGCATAATACAGCATGCAGTTCAGTGGTGAGATGCAGTATGTGACAAGTTTTTTCTCAAAATTCTCATTCACTGCTTTTATTCACCTACTGCTGTAGATGAAATGCAGCATTTATACGTTTGGAAGGGATATTAAAATAGTAGGGTCTTTATGGTGATGTAAAGTGAACATACACTTCAAAAATCATGGTCTACTCATTTCTTACTCTGGGTTAGTTCATAGATTGCTGAATGGTCCGGACAAAGTACTTAACTTCTCTATGCCTCATTTTAACTCGTTGTACAGTACAGATAAATCAGTTGTGTATTTCATGGGGATGTTATAAAGACTAATAAATTATTTAGGAAGCACTTTAAAGCACCACTATAAGTAGGTGATGAGTATTAATGGTGAAGATACTCAGATGCACAAATGGCATTTGGACACTTAACAGCCATTTCTGCCTCTGAAAATTTTCCTGTGGCTATTGGTGGTAGTGATTTGCTATATCACGTGACCTGGGAGAGGCTACTTAGCTGCTCTGCCAAGCGTTCTCACTTAAACGTTGACTGGCTGCCAACCAGGATTAAAGTTAACTATGGAGGTTGACAAACACGCAGGTCAGCTGTTCCAAAGGCCTTAGAAGACATCCACGTGGAGTCAGCAGAGAGAGGCCAAACTAGCAGTAGTGTCATGAAGAGCACAACTTAGCGTGGATTTTTGTTTCTCTGGCTGTAGTTAGACTTTGAAAAAAGATAATCAGAGAACTCTCCATATCTCTAGCACAGCCCTCCACCTGCTAGCTCCACAGTACCAGTTAGCTATCGATGTTATCCAAAGAATATCAATAATGTTGATGAAGAGGTGTTTTGGCACGGTAACAATAGGAACATACTGCTAGTATTCTTTAAAAGTAGGTTCCCTGAAACCTTTGGCTCAGGATGAAGTGCTGCGCCACATATTTGAGGGTTAGCAGAGATGGTGGCAGCAGTAGTTTTAATTTTTCTTCATGAATTACAGTTCCCCTGCAATAACTTAGAAACAGTGTAATAAAATACATTGAAGAGGAAAAGACCCTTGCAAGACTGTTTTAAAAAGATGTTGTCATGAAAGTCATTCCCATGAAAGTTGGGAATGATAGGCTTTTATCCCTCTGGAAAGAAGGTCTTAACTGCTGCTAAAAAGGCAAACCAGATGCACATTCTTCTCCTCCAGCTATTCTGAGTAGTGACTATACCTTTATGAGGGTTCAGAGAACACACCTGGGCACATCTGCCGGAATTACGTCTGTAGTTCTGTACCCGATGAATTTTGGGTTGATCTGAAGCTTGAAAGGGGAACCAAGATGACCACATACTACTACGCAGAACGTGGCTCAGGGCAAGACTCAGTGTCTAATCTACTAATCACTAAAATTAAGTACTGTATTTCCTTTGAACTAGTCGAAAATGTCTTCCTAATGTTTTTACAGAAAATTGCACTGAGTTTTTCTTTACAAATTTCCCTGGAAGTCCTTGTAGACTAACAACTTCCACAGACCAAAACCTGCAGTAGTTCTAAGTTTGGCTTCACACAAAGTCTGCAAGCAAATTTGGCTAATAGACAACAGTGACTAAAATCTCAGTGAGAAAATACTTCACTCAGGTTTGAGCACCTGTATTTGCCAGTGTCTAAGAAGGAATTCAGAATAATGGAGCTTGATATTCAGATGTCTTTTGGCTGATTTTTGAACTGTGAGGCCTGTTTAGTATTTCTTCAGAAATATTTTAAACCTTATGTCATATAATACTGCTGTTTATCAATCGTCTGAATTTTAGAGCAACAATTTCTTCTCGGAAGGGGTTTAAAGCATGGCAACAGGCTGCCCAGGGCAGTGGTGGAGTCCTCATCCCTGGAGGGCTTTAAAAGATTTGTAGATGTGGTGCTGAGGGACATCTTCAGTGGTGAACTGGCAGTGCTGGGTTTACGGTTGGACTCGATCTTAAAGGGTTTTGTATTTCTTCAGAAATATTTTAAACCTTATGTCATATAATACTGCTGTTTATCAATCGTCTGAATTTTAGAGCAACAATTTCTTCTCGGAAGGGGTTTAAAGCATGGCAACAGGCTGCCCAGGGCAGTGGTGGAGTCCTCATCCCTGGAGGGCTTTAAAAGATTTGTAGATGTGGTGCTGAGGGACATCTTCAGTGGTGAACTGGCAGTGCTGGGTTTACGGTTGGACTCGATCTTAAAGGGTTTTTCCAACCCAAATGATTCTGTGATTCTGTGAGTACCCGTGGGATTGAGGAAAAGCAGGGCTGGCCCTGAATTTCCAAGTTGTCAGAACAGTTTTTGCAGAACTGCGATGTTAGCTACTTGTCTAACAGCTGTAAAATCCAGCTGGATCCCTACTGTGCACAGCCAGTGGCTATGGTGCTTGCCGTTTCTAAGGGATATGGAATCACTTGTTTCTAAGGTGCTATGAGTAGACAGCAGTTCTTAAAAGAATCTGCAAGATAATTACAGAAAATTATCTTGGGGACTTTAAACAAAATAATAAACAACCAGAAGGCTGTGCTAGCTAGTTTTCTCAGTGACCAGCTAGTAAATGTGTTATATTCTTCAAAGAGTTGCAGGAATCTGTGTGCAGTCCCTCTCTCCACCATCACGTAACCGCATACTGGAAGGTTTGTCACTCACCTTAAATCTGACTTCAAATCTCATGCAATTTCTATCCGCTGCTTATACCTAACACTTCACCCTTGGCACCCTGTCTTACGTGTGGGAGGAGGTAAGGCTGAACAATCTGAGAATCCGTCCTACCAGTAAGAAATGTGAATCATTTTGTGCTTTGTGATCTGTGAAGTTGTCACTCCATGTTTCTTCTTCAAGATGTTGCACTTAGGAGGACGGATTTGTTATCTCATGTGTCTCTCACCCTTTGCCAACAAACCTGCTTCTCTTCTCAGTGCTGTCTGCTCTGAGCTTTGCCAAGTAGGAATCTCTGCAGCCATCACTGTATGTGCTTCTCCCTTCCTGGCCTATAGCAACTCTTTCAGGCCAAACCAGCTGCTGTGGTAGCATTCCCTGTTTGGATAGAGGGGATTGGGAACAACTGAATCACTGGAAAGTGCAGTCTTTAAAAATGACAACATAAAGCAAAATTCAGCCCCTGTCCCCTCTTTATAGTCTGGTGGATAAAGAGAGAGGGGAAGATACTGTGGTCTCTGTGATGATCTGTGTCACCTTGTGCTATCACTGATCACTGGAACTTATGTAGAAGACAAAAATGGACTTAAGCCACCCACGAAGTACAGTGTTTTCCAACCAACAAGCTGACGGATGTTAACTCTTGTTTTAGTAGAGCCGGATTTCATTAGCTGGAAAGTTCTTGGCTTTTATGTATATATGTGGGCTGGAAGTTGGAAAACCATATACCAGGACCCCAGGTATTAATAAGAACTGTTATTTTTCTGAACAGCAAAAGGCAACTTCATGTTATTCCTGCAGATCTAAAATACATGCTCAAGTGTAATAGCGTTAAAAGAATTCATCTCTTTACAAAGGTCTGCTTAGAATAATAAAGATATTGTTAGACTGTGGACAAAAAAGAGATTGTATTCCTTACTACAGTTGCAGTTAAAAGCAGTTGTTATGGCAACTATTGCAGTATCTTTGTCGTTATTTCTGCTGTACTGTTTGGGAGAGGCAAAAATCTCTTTTCTCAACTGCATGCGACTGACAGAATGGGAGACTGTGATGCTCCCCATTGCCAAGTTTGGATTCTGGTAACGTGTTTTAAGTAAGCAAGTTAACCTCGCCCTTCCCTAGGGGATAGGGAAGCAAGGGCTGCCCATGAATGCAGACAGAGTGCAGACAGTAGACACAGGATCAGAAACTATTTCCAAACCTCTCGGTACCCACAAGGCTGAACTGAAAGTACAGCCAGATGGTTTTGCATGTCAGTTTGGTAGCCAAATCTCTGTGTGCTGCTCCCAGGGAAGTGTGATGTGTGTAATTTGTTAATGTCTAGAGGTCCTCTCCAACTATCTGGCTAGAGTCAGACAGAAACTGTTTCCTGTATGCTTAATGGGTAATTTAAGAGTAGTCTGTTTGTATTACCTCTGTGGATTGTCCTGCCAGTGCAACACCTTCCAGTTGTGACACCGGGTTTGTATTTGGACGTTTGTCTGCAGTTTACCTGCAAACATGAGTGCTCGTTTGGCTTTAAGGTTTGACTTGGACTATTTTTTTTCTTTTCCTCAATTTTTGTTTCATTTGGTTGTTTCTTTTCATGGTTTTCAAATCTGTTCTACACTGGTTTTGTGGTGTATATTACTGTAAGAGTAGAGCACCTGCAGAAGTCCTGTTTCTTCTTCATGCAGTTCCAGCTATGCCTGGATACTGAGGGAATTGCTGGCAGCTTACACTCCTGCAACTTCCTTCCAGCAGTATCACTGTGAAAAAGGCAAATTAGTGGCCATGATTTTAAGAGACTATTGAATTCTGACAAGGCCGATCTTTTTAAAAACCTGCAGCGATACGTATGTATCAGAGAGTGCTCTGTGGGGAAGCGTGAAGTGTTGAAGCGTGAGTTGTCAGCAAATGCAATTTTCCTGTACCTGTAGTATGTACTCATGTAGTAACCTTTAGTTGTCTGTTGATCCTACAGTGCCCTTGACAGTGCCAGACAATGTACTGAGATCAAAGAAAGGTTTGGATCAATAGGCCATAATTCCATTAGTAATCAAGAGTCAGGTTTTAATAACCACATTCCTCTGGAAAGCATGTGACTCTTCAAGTGGTCCCGCAGAGCTTGCCATGCAGGGAAAGGTGATAGCTGTCTAGCTCATTTGTTTACCTGATGATACTGAGAGTATTGTGAACAACTGGAGGGAAAGTGCAGTCAGTGAAATGGAGGCTAACCCAGGGCTGTTTGCCGATTTTAGTTTTTTTGCTGTTGTGGGCTTTTTGTAGATTTAATTTTCTTCTTAATTTTCATTCTTTGCTTTGCTTTCATAGATTTTTTTTTTTCTTTTTCTATTTTTAATTAATTCTCTTCCCTGCCTCACTTGACCCCTGGGGTTCTCTCTGTGTTTTTATTTAGTAGTACCGGTGAGGAAAAGTATGTGTGTGCATATTATACAGCTGTACACCTCCACACGCCACACCTGCCCCCCCATGTGTGCACACTAGTACCTGCGGTGGCCTAGACAAGTATTCTTAGAGGGGGGAGGAACAAAATCCTTCCTCACGGTAGCTACAAGTGTGCAGGTGTAGGACTCTACCACAGCTGACACTCACCAACTTGCTTTGTTCAGGCTTGGGTTAATGAAAACACTTAACTTCCAAATGGATTTCCATGGAGACAGCTAGGCAGCAATAGTGTTTGGACTTTTTTATTCAATAAAAGTTTCAGTTATAAATATTCTCCATTTGTTTCCTATTTACAGTTGTAAAATATTTTAGGGTAGCCTACCCATCACCTGTCATTCAATGTCTCTATAAATGTCATGAAAACATCATTATGAAATAAAAACATCTCATTTTCGGCCCACAAACCAACTTCCACACACTCACAAAATAAAATCCAAGGGACAGAAGGGAGAAGGAACCAG